>NW_026090284.1:0-19033 GCF_024586455.1 Bactrocera neohumeralis
ATTATATATTAATAAATACGTTCCTTCTGAGTAAGCAACTGGAAGTCTACAGAATACCGTCAATTTTTGTTATATTCGGGTATATTTATTTACAAAGATTGCATACCGGACGATTTGTATTATCATTGTTTTTGCTTCAATGTGCTATTCACCTTCTGAGTTGCGAAAAATCTTGTAGAGTAGAATCGTCTGTTGCCAATGAATTGTTAAAATAATTTGTTAAGTTATTTCGTAATTTTTATGGAGAGCATTCAGTTAGTTTCAATATTAATGGTATTTTACATTTAACTGATTGCGTTCAAAAGATTCGGGCATCTAGATAATTTTTAGGCATATAAATTTGAAAATCATATGCAATATTTTAAAATTTTATTTCCTATAGAAAAGGTCCGAGGTCAAAATCGCTATCATTAATACTTCTCGAGATATTTGGCTTTTTAGGGTATTTTTTTAAGGATATTTCCAAGGAAATTTCGTGACGGGATTGAAAAAAATTAATAGTTAAAAAATACCCCTAATATATATATACATATATATATATATTTTTAATTTTGTATTTATTTTATTCTGATGGTTCTCTTTATATCTGTGCATATTTGAATTTTTGATTCAGAAAAATTGTGTTTTAAACTACTGATAAAAAAATCGCTTAATATCTTAATAACTTTATGTTCTTTTGTTTAATATAATTGGTTATATTTTAATAAAATTATTAGATAAGTATTTAAATTGTTCAAAAATGACATGTGCGTTGGTGCTAAGGCGTGTTATTAAATACTTATTATAAATGCCGCTCGTGATTCCTATTCTCACAATTTTCATCCTCGTTTAACAATAATAACAAAAGTAAAATACCTCCCATTTTCACAACAGGATGCTCAATCAGATATTTAATTCATAACAAGCGCTGTCAAGAGCATTTGACATCTTATAAAGAAAAGAGCTTTTTATTTCAGACAGAGAATGCTAAATGCTTGATAAATTTTACATTTTGACAAATTAGAAATATAGTATGTTGAATTTGTCAAGTGCACAGAATAGGGATGTAAATATCTATTTTCAAATATATTGAACATACAGTGGGGAGCAAAACCGTCAACATGTTTACTGAATGCGACTAAAGGTCCTTATATCTTTTTTTCTACTAGCAGTATCGGCAACATTTATACACCAAAATAAAGATAATAATTCAATTTATTAAAAATAGAAAACAGAACGGCTTTTATTTATTCTTGAAGGAAAATATACGATAAATTCCATTTACAAGTCATTTTGACAGTTTTGCTCTTATACACTTAGACCTAAGTTCTTCACAGGGCTTAGTACTTTGTCCATAGACCTTTATTTTTTATTACGCTTTTTATGCGTCTGGGCATACTTTCAACCAAGTTTTCAATAATTGAGTGGGGTATATTTCTCCACTCCGTCTGTACCCGACTCCACAGTTCGTCCATGTTGGAAGGCGGATTTCGATACTTAGCCAGCTGCTGCTTAACGTATGCCCACAGATTTTCTATCGGGTTAAGGTCGGGACTTTGTGCTGGCCATTTGAAAGTTTTAAAACTTTGATTTTGGAGCCATTCTTGGACAATTTTCGCCGTATGTTTCGGGTCGCCATCTTGTTGAAAAATTATTTCCTCCGCTGGATAGGCACATTCGTCCACGAAGTCAGGCAACTGTGAATTTAGAATATGCAGATATATCTCCTTATTCATTATTCCACTTATTCTAAACAAAGGACCAATATGCCACCACGTGAAGCAACCCCAAATCATCAAACTTCCGCCACCGAATTTGACAGTTTGCTTTACCTGTCCACGCTGAAGCTTTTCTTGCGGACGATGCCAAAAATATGCCTTACCATCAGATTTATACCTGTTAATTTTCGTCTCATCTGACCATATAACTCTTTTCCAGTCCTCAATTGTCCAATCTTTCTGTTCTCGGCAAAAATGAAGTCTAGCTTTAACATTTCGTTCAGATAAAGCAGGTTTTTTTTTTTGTTTAACCGCAGCAACCATACCAATTTTATTTAAAGAGCGTCGAACTGTCCATGTACTCGCTTGAAGTTCTAACTTAGCAGCAGCTTCTCGAGGAGTCCTACATTCATTTTTGCGTAATAATCGCTCAACAGCACGGGCATCACCATCGGTAAGCTTCCGCGGGCGGCCTCCAGCGTTTACAACTTAGACAATATTTTGTCTTTTCTTCACATTTATTACCGTTTGTCGACTTATTTTTAACTTTTCGTCAATTTTCCTAGCTGAATAGCCGTTTTTAATTAAAACAATAACTTTATCTTTGACGTCTCGCAGTAACTTTCGGATTTTTTTTTGGTTCACAAAAAACCCCTGGAAAAATTTTTAGTAATCGCCACGACAGACAAAACGTTACTAATATAAATTGTTAACTCCGTCTCTACTCAGAACTTCCATTGAATTACCGAACCCAGCCATTCCGGTAAATATAGCGGGACTTTCATGGCATACTTATACAGTGGTGCAAAACTGTCAAAATGACTTGTAAATCGAATTTATCGTACATTTTCGTTCAAGAATAAATAAAAGCTGTTCTGTTTTCTATTTTTAATTAATTGAATTATTATCTTTATTTTGGTGTATAAATGTTGCCGATACTGCTAGTAGAAAAAAAGATATAAGGACCTTTAGTCGCATTCAGTAAACATGTTGACGGTTTTGCTCCCCACTGTATGTACATACATGCATAAATAAATATATAAAAATATATGCATTTATATGCAATACGCATGCACTCAAATTTACAAGAATACAAATATATTTACTTAGGTTAAGATGTATATGTAGCGACTAGCATCTCTCTAAATTGTAATAGATCCACTTATTAACTATTTCTAATATTGTAACTACTTAACTACTTTCGTCTGGTTACACTGTATTTGGCAAAGTAAAATATTTAATCCCGTTACAATATTAATCACCTCATATTACCTTTTCTAATTCGTGCTACTCCTTTTAATCATCGGACGAGACCACACGTGTTCTATTGCGGTTAACAGCAAACATTTATAATTATACTCAAAATATAATTGTAAATCGGATTTACTTGTAAGTAAATAAAGATAATTAAATTAAGTAGCTGGTTAAATAGTGTTTTACTTATTAACACCTTAACCGCCACATACATATGTATACACACGATAACCTATTGATAAGATATACATTTAGGTAATGCACTTGAAAGTAATACAGCATAAACAATGCGACAACACACGCACACACATGCATTGCATTGTATAATTAAAACATATCGCAATGTGGTGTGCAGTACAAACACATGTATTTAATTAGATACGTAAGATTTCAGAAATAGTAAAATAAGATTAGAATAAATAATTCTCAGCTTGAATAAGGTGTTTATTTTTCCCCCACCAGCGGTAAGAACTTAAAGATTCTTATTTGAGTTTAAAGTTTGATCATACAAATCAAACAGTTTGATATTGAAAGTCAAACAGAATTCATTTCTTGTTTTAGGTAAAACTCGTTATCTTTTATTAAAGACATAAAACTTTTATTTTCAGACATTATAACTATTTTTATTTAATTAATTTTCAGGTATAAATAACCTTTATTTTATTATAATCCTTTTTCAGATATTTGTCTCTTATTTAATCTTAATTTTATTATAATCTTTTATCAGATGTTAATTATATTTTTTGAAGTTAAGTTTGTTAAGATACAGATTATATTATTTGTTTAGGTTTGTTTACATATACATATATTGTTTGCTTAGATACATTTCCTTTGTTCTAAGATAAGGCTGTTGTGATATTCAAACTCAATGTTGTTTTGGTACTTGTTTGTTGTAGTGATAGACCATTTCAATTGTTCCAACTCTGTTTACTGAAACAGAAGGTTGTTTTGTTGTTTTGTTGTTTGTTACTATTATAAGGAATACGTTCCTTAACTCGCGCGCATGTAGAATTTTGAGTGATAAAATTATGATTTGAATTTCTGAATGCGCACATGCGTGCATGTGCAAATACATGAGTATATAACAATAATATGATAGATGTTGTATATATTGTTGTGATAGATGTAATTTCTATTAGCAAGTAATATAATACCAAAATATTTATGAGGAAAATATATTGTTTAAACACCAAAAAAAAAATGTTGTTTTGTTGATTTGTTTGAATAGAAGTCCAAATTGACTAAAAATATTACTTTGCATGCATTTATACAAATTAGCAAAGTTATATTGATATCAGTAAATATGATTGCATGTAAACCTAAAAAATTTAAACCAAAAGGCCAAAAATAAATGGGCCGATGAAATATGTTTTTTTAAGTAGGAGGAAGCATCAAAAGCCGAAGCGCGGAACGTTAATCCGCTAAACCTATCCTACTCCCAACTACAGACTCTCCCACGGAACCACCTGATTAAGTATTACTTCGTGGGAGTGATAAGACATTAAAGTCTCTTCTATAAGTTTTGTCATGCCGCTTCGCTCACAGCTTTCCAGTTCTCAGTGAACTGACACATAAGTGTCGTTTTAATTTTTTTCCTTTATCTTTAAAAGCGCGAGAAATGAAAGAATACATGCTCAGTGTCTTCAAAGCACCGTGAACACGACGGACAATTCGGACAAATGTCGTGCTGGAATCTGTACAGGTAGCTTCTAAGGCACCCGCGTCCTCTTAGTATTTGGGGTTGGAGGAAAGACAGTTCCCCATGTCGTCTGTCGATCCAGGAATGGATGTCCGGTATCAGTCTATAGGTCCACCGTTCTTTAAGTGAGGTTTGCCACCGCTGCTGCCATATCGCTAAGCTTTTCACTCTCTTTTCTCTTTTGGTTTCTATAGATGGCTCTGATAATTTGTATACTCGCTCGTATTTGTCACCCTGGATGGCATCATACCAAAGAAGGGAGCCTAGTACCGAGCTTTGCGGTACTCCACTCGAAATAAGATAGCTCTTAGTGCCTTCATCTGTATCGAATAATAGTCGGCTGCTTTCAAAATAACTCATAACACTTTCCATAAGATATTGAGGAGCGCGTATGTCATACAGAGCCTTGATTATAGTATGTTTGCCCACTTAGCTGAGTTAAAGGCATTCTTCACATCCAGGGTGATCAGCGCATAATATTTTTTTGTTCTGTCTATCCATCGCTTGCCACTTACGGCGCATTTCGCAGTATCAACGACATCATATAGTGCGTCAATGGTGAACCTCTTTTTCATGAAGCCATATTGTCTTTCTGATAATCCGCCGGCTTCCTGGATTGCTAACTCTAAGCGGTTTCTTACTATGCTTTGATATACTTTGCCAATAGTGTCAAGCATGCACAGAGGTCGAAATGATGTATATAGGTTCCTCGGGAGGCTTTTTCGGTTTGGGAAGTAGAACCAATTGCTGGATTTCCATGGTTCGGGAAATATCCCTTCTTTTAAGCACATATTGTACATTTTTACGAATAACGTGCACCCAAGTTTCGCCTGCGGTGAGTCTAACCGTTGTATTGGCTTGAGTCAATATCGCCGACTCGGTTAGGTGGGCTGCTACGCTTTATCTATATTTTTCGGCTTTTTAGTGGTTTCCCTACCATAGTCCTTTTTTGTAGGTTTCCGCCTTTCTCAGCCTTGGCATATAGCGCTACTATGCTGCTAACTATTTAACTACATTTGGTTTATATGCCTTTGGCCTGCCATCATATTCTCGTTCTTTTATTTTGCTACCCAATTGGTTAAAAATTTGGGGTAGTCTCATTAATTGGCGTTTCCTTAGAGAGTTTGTTGCCTATAATTGTATAGTTTTCCATTAGGAAGCTTTCTAATGATTATAGAGTACTTTTTAAATGGATTCTCTGGGATGCATCCACTACTGCTCTCAGAAGCCGAACCTTAATAAGAAAAATAGTTGGGAGCTCCTAACAATAAGTACTATGTTCACTCACTGTCCCTAACCCCTTGCCTATATTCTTATACTCTCGCAACAAAGTTGCTAAGGAGAGTATTATAGTTTTGTTCACATAACGCCCACAGAATGGCGAAAACCGAAAACCGATAAAGTGTCATAACTAAGCCATAAATAAAGATATTTAAGTGAAATTTGGCGCAAAGAATCGCATTAGGGAGGGGCATATTTGGAAGTAATTTTTTTTTGGAAAAGTGGGCGTGGCCCCGCCCCCTACTAAGTTTTGTGTACATATCTCGGAAACTACTATAGCTATGTCAACCAAACTCTACAGAGTCGTTTCCTTCAGGCATTTCCATATACAGTTCAAAAATGGAAGAAATCGGATAATAACCACGCCCCCTCCCATACAAAGGTTATATTGAAAATCACTAAAAGTGCGTTAACCGACTAACAAAAAACGTCAGAAACACTAAGTTTTACGGAAGAAATGACAGAAGGAAGCTGCACCCAGGCTTTTTTTCAAAATTGAAAATGGGCGTGGCGTCACCCACTTATGGACCAAAAACCATATCTCAGGAACTACTCAACCGATTTCAATCAAATTTGGTATATAATATTTTCTTATCACCCTGATGACATGTGCGAAATATGGGTGAAATCGGTTCACAACCACGCCTTCTTCCAATATAACGCTATTTTGAATTCCATCTGATGCCTTCTCTGCATAATATATACACTAGGAACCAATGATGATAGCGGAATAAAACTTTACACAAATACGGTATTTGAAAAATATGTACATATATGACGGATAATGAAATCTCGACTATCACTTTATCATGCGGGTGTCACCGAACTTAGCCCTTCCTTACTTGTTGGTAGTTGGCAATGCCAAAACCAAAGGAAATACGAAAAGGAGAAACAAAAAACAGGAAAATAACTGAGTAATCAAAACAAAGGGGAAAATAATGTGCTTTCATTAAAAAGCCACAGAATATATGCGGGTAAGTGCAAATGAATTTTTATTTAAAAAAATACAAATTGTACTTATCTTATCTTGAAGATTTAGTGTCCGTTTTAAATGTGTTAGCTTCCGAAAAGCCGCAGCAAAGAAATCTGTAACAACTGGTGTGAAAAACTACGAATTTTAAGAAAATACCGAGAACAGCACCAAAAACACAACCACCTCACTTGCAAATTCCCACACATGATCAAATAAGTATATACATATAGTACATTAGCACTTCTTAGCTGAAATAAGCAACAATTGTTAAGAAGATAAGAAAATTACTGTTTGCCTAAACTTTCGCATATTATCAATTCCACATTTGTGTATAAAAATATAATTCCTCCATGACACTTTTATTTTCTGCTTAATTTCTTCCATTTTTCTCGTTTCGTGGACGACCCTCTGTTTTTAAACAGTCGTCTTTTACTTATTTCAGCTAAATGGCAGTGAATATGGTGAATTGCCTGTTGAAGTTTTTCGGCTCTATTAGGCGTCCAATCGAGCATCATACATAATTCAATTTGCACTTTCTCTACGTTTTTATATTCTCTGGTACGACAGTATAGTAAAAGTACAGTACTATGTACAGGATACAAACCAAAAGACGTATTCTTCAATCAAAAAAAGTATCCGGAAATAAAGAAATTTTTTCTAAAACAGTACAGTATTGAATTACATATTACATATATAAGTTTTGTGATGTAATTTATTCCCGTACGGAATAAAAGTGCAAATAAATACAACTGTTATAAACTCAATGTCGATTCTAACACACCTTACCGCTTGTGAGGGGAAATTAAAGTTTTTCACTGAGCTGAGAATTATTCATTCTGATTTTTTTTTTTTTTTGTTGAAGAGATGTGGGGGGGAAATCTTCGAAAGACACCCTGGCGGGTAGTGTCGGATTCGCTTGATTGCGCCTACCGACTAAAACCGCCCACACCGGTTGCCAACCAAATGGTTATGAACTGTGAGAAAGTATGGGGAAGGAAAAGAATGATTCGGTTGAGGGGGGGAGAAGCCCTTAAGAGAGTCTGACGCTAAAAGGCAAAGCTCGAATTTTTGGTTAGGTGGGAGCGGAAGGATTTGTCAGGATACATGGCCTTCTGAAACGGTCGGTTTTCTTGCACCTGAGAGTGGCAAGACAGTTGATGCTGGGGTTTGCGTGGGATGCTACTGACGCTTGGAGATTTGCAGCGTTGGAAATAGCTGCCGATTGGATGGAAGGAAGATTTGTTTCTTCTAGGATCTGTTTGCTTCTAACATACCACGGGAAATTAAGAGCTGATCTTAGTAGACGCATGTACGTGACTTGAAGCCTGAACAGTTCTAACACAGTTTCTAACAAACCACGGGAAATTAAGAGCTGGTCTTAGTAGACGCATGTATGTGACTTGAAACCTGAACAGTTGTCTGGGTGAGCGCCAAATAGGGATGGCGTAGGAGCAGATGCTTTTAATGATGCCGTTAAAAGCTCGTTCTTTTGGTGCTTGGGGAAACCTTTTTATTGGTAAAAAAGGGTTTTAATGAGCTGAAGGCGCCATTGGCTTTACCTCGAACTGCTGTGATTTGTTTCGTCCAGGTTAGCCGCCTGGAGGATGGAGTCAAGTGTAGAAGTTCACGCAAGTGAGGAAAGTTCTCTGATCGCCATTCACTTGGGAGTGGCCAGAAGCGATTCTCTTACACATGGCTCAAGCAGGTCACTACTTCCACGTATCCTCTGGGTAGCCTAAGAACATCCGTTCGAAGGCGAAACATCCCCTACATAGGGTTGTGCGCTGGGTTTGGGACCCGCCACGTAAAAAACTCACCCCAATGAAAAACCAACAGCAGCCTCGGGTGAGAGACCCCCTCTTGATGACGACCATGGCAAACGAAATAAGGACTATGATATCAGGGCATGCACCTGGAATGTCCGGACCCTTAATTGGGAAGGTGCCGCTGCCCAGCTGGTTGATGTCCTCGCGAAAATAAAGGCTGACATCACCGACGTCCAAGAAATACGATGGACGGGACAAGGACAGAGACGAGTAGGTCCTTGTGACATTTACTACAGTGGCCATATAAAGGCGCGCAAGTTTGGTGTTGGACTCGTGGTAGGAGAGAGACTCCGTCGCCGAGTACTATCATTCACTCCGGTGAATGAACGTCTAGCTACAATCCGCATCAAAGCGAAGTTCTTCAACATATCGCTGATCTGCGCCCTCGCCCCGACGGAACAGAAGGACGATGTGACCAAAGATGCCTTCTATGAGTGCTTGGAGCGCGCTTATGAAGGCTGCCCCGCCACGATGTCTGTCCCCGCCAGGGTGGGCAAAGAAGGTATCTTTGGCACTACGGCCGGTAAATTCAGCCTCCACGACAAAACATCCCCAAATGCGTTGAGGCTGATTGACTTCGCCGGGGCCCGAAATATGGTTATCTGTAGTACTAGATTCCAGCATAAGAAGATTCATCAAGCTACCTGGCTGTCTCCGGATCGAAAAACTACCAACCAGATCAATCAAGTTGTGATAGACGGAAGACACGTCTACAGTGTTTTAGATGTGCGTGCGCTCCGAGGTCCTAACATCGACTCGGACCACTATCTAGTTGCAGCTAAGATTTGCACCCGCCTCTGTGCAGCAAAAAACGCGCGCCAACAAACACAAGGAAGGTTCGACGTCGAGAAGCTGCAATCACAACAGACAGCCGAACGATTTTCTACTCGGCTTGCACTCCTGCTCTCTGAGAGCACTCGTCAACAACTCGGTATAAAGGAACTGTGGGACGGCATTTCAAACTCCTTACATACAGCTGCAACCGAAACCATTGGTTTTCGGAAAGTGCAAAAGAACAGCTGGTACGACGAGGAGTGAAATGCGTGAGTACGAAGAGCTTGATAAGCTGGCCGACGGGGGTAATGCTCGAAAATTCTACGAAAAAATGCGGCGACTTACAGAAGGTTTCAAGACCGGAGCATACTCTTGTAGAACCCCCAAAGGTGATCTAGTCACTGATGCCCAGAGCATACTTCAATTATGGAGGGACCACTTCTCCAGCCTGCTGAATAGCAGTGAACGCACAACACCAGGAGAAGGAGAACCCGATTCCCCAATCGATGACGATGGAGCAGACGTTCCATTACCCGACCATGAAGAAGTTCGAATAGCAATTGCCCGCCTGAAAAACAACAAAGCGGCAGGGGCCGACGGATTGCCGGCCGAGCTATTCAAACACGGCGGCGAAGAACTGATAAGGAGCATGCATCAGCTTCTTTGTAAAATATGGTCGGACGAAAGCATGCCCAACGATTGGAATTTAAGTGTGCTATGCCCAATCCATAAGAAAGGTGACCCCACAATCTGCGCCAACTACCGTGGGATTAGTCTCCTCAACATGGCACATAAGGTTCTATCGAGCGTATTGTGTGAAAGATTAAAGCCCACCGTCAACAAACTGATTGGACTTTATCAGTGTGGCTTTAGACCTGGCAAATCAACAACCGACCAGATATTCACCATGCGCCAAATCTTGGAAAAGACCTGTGAAAGGAGAATCGACACACACCGCCTCTTCGTCGATTTCAAAGCTGTTTTCGACAGCACGAAAAGGAGCTGCCTTTATGCCGCGATGTCTGAATTTGGTATCCCCGCAAAACTGATACGGCTGTGTAAGCTGACGTTGAGCAACACCAAAAGCTCCGTCAGAATCGGGAAGGACCTCTCCGAGCCGTTCGATACCAAACGAGGTTTGAGACAAGGCGATTCCCTATCGTGTGACTTTTTCAACCTGCTTCTGGAGAAAATAGTTCGAGCTGCGGAACTTAATAGAGAAGGTACCATCTTTTATAAGAGTGTACAGCTGCTGGCTGGCTGGTGAACGAGGGCAAAACGAAATATCTCCTGTCATCAAACAAACAGCCGTCGCACTCGCTATTTGGAACTCACGTCACTGTTGACAGTCATAACTTTGAAGTCGAAATTATCTCGTCTATCTTGGAACCAGCGTAAACACCACCAACAACGTCAGCCTAGAAATCCAACGCAGGATAACTCTTGCCAACAGGTGCTACTTCGGACTGAGTAGGCAATTGAGAAGCAAAGTCCTCTCTCGACAAACAAAAACCAAACTCTATAAGTCACTCATAATTCCCGTCCTGCTATATGGTGCAGAGGCTTGGACGATGTCAACAACTGATGAGTCGACGTTGCGAGTTTTCGAGAGAAAAGTTCTGCGAAATATTTATGGTCCTTTGGACGGAAACACTCCAGCTCTGAAAGTATTCGACGCCGTACCCGCCGGGGGAAGCAAAGGAAGAGGAAGACCTCCACTCCGTTGGAAGGACCAGGTGGAGAAGGAATTAAGAAGAAGAAGAGGTGTCGAAGACAACACCGAGGTATTTGGCGGAAGGCCTTCATTTGATGGGAAACCTATTTACTAAGATTTTGGTGGAATTCGCTTTCTCCGTGAAAAGAAGATTGCCTCTGATTTGGTTGTGTTGATATCGAATCTCCACAACCAGTCGAAGACGGTGGGGGTGAATTTATTGAGGGCGGATGTGCTGAAGTTAATTGTACGGGAGTCGTACAAGAAGGCGACATCATCCATATATTGAGCTGTGAGGATTTTATCTTCGGCTGGGATGTCGTAACAATAAATGTTGAACAGCACTGGGGAGAGTTTGGAGCCCATCAGGTGAGCTTCGGTGAGCTCACTATTGAACAGCGATTTTCCGGTCAGACAAGAAGATTTGACTTAGACAATGAGGTACTGTGGGAAGTTAAGCTTTGTAAGCTTAAAAATAAGCCCATCATGCCAGAGCCGATCGAATGCTTGTTTGCAGTCAAGCAGGAGCATAGGGATGTGTCTTCCTTTTGTTGAGGTTGTTAGCGACAAATTTGGAGACCCGCAGAAGTTGGTGTGCGGTGCCGTGTTGCTTTCGAAACCCATGTTGGAAGTCGGGGAGAATTTTCTTTTCCGTAAAAAATTCTCCAGTTGGGAGATAACTATGCTTTCTGCTACTTTGCTGAGGGTGCAGAGTACGCTGATGGGGCGAAGGTTTGCCGGATCGTATAGGGGCTTACCCGGTTTGGGAATAAAGACGACTGCGGCGACTTTCCAGACCGGGGGAAAATATTGGAATCGCATCATGGAATTTATGATATTGTTTAGGGTGACAAGGTGTTTGCGCGGTAGGATTTTTAAGACGCCGTTCCCGATACCGTCGTGGCCTGGAGCTTTCCGGTTTTTGAGGTAGCGGATATCCTCGGAGACTCCAAAACTCGACCGTCTGGAAGCTGACAGTTTCTGACACTTCTTCGTGAAAAGAAGAAAATTTTTGAAGGATTGGAAAGGGGAAGCATTGGTTTTATAGGGATTGGGCGAAGACGTTGGCTTTGTCCTTGTCCTGTGGGTAAGAGATCCCGTCTTTAATTAGAGCGGGGAGGTGAAGTTTACGGTTTCATCAGGATCTGATAACCTTCCAGCAACTTTTAAGGTGCTGTTCGGCTTCGGTGATAAGAAATTGAAGTCTTCAGTCATTCTTCGGTGATTTTATTTTCATATTTCAAACCTTTATACCCGATTTTCCAAAATAATCTAAATAACTAAATATATATGTATGTATGTAGGTTTATATGTATGTATGTTGGCTATTGTTTTGAGATATGTTGTGTGACCTTGGGTTTGTTT
Source organism: Bactrocera neohumeralis (assembly GCF_024586455.1). Lineage (NCBI taxonomy): Eukaryota > Metazoa > Arthropoda > Insecta > Diptera > Tephritidae > Bactrocera > Bactrocera neohumeralis. The sequence goes on from NW_026090284.1 coordinate 12,584, forward strand.
TCATATGCGTACATTTTCAAACAGTTGCTTAATAGCAGGAACAGCGAAAAACGCTACCCCCTTCCTCAGTTGCCGTCCTTAGCGTGCAAAATGTGTCAGAAGTTGAGCCCGAAGAAATCAGCCATCTTGGTTTGTTTTCATTTGAACAATGTTGCCACTGCTCAATATGCATATATAGTTTTGTAGTGTGTGTTTTCTAAGTTTTCAATTACAATTTTTCATAATATAAAATAACAAAACTGAAAACAAACTATTAAAATTAGTTTCTATATTTTTACAAAATAGCATTCGACTCTGATTTTGAGTTAGTTTAAAAAAATTTCAAACATATCGAAGACAATTTTTATAATTACTACAGTATATCGTGACTGGCAACCCTGCGTTGTGAGAGAGCAATCAGCTGACACGTTTCTACGGCAAAATTCCAAATTCCGTGGAAATCTACGGCATCTTATGGTAAAGCGGAAGGTAGAAGCGGTGTTGGCTGATCATTTACATTGGACTTTCATAAGATAGGTCGTAACAACTGTATTCTTAGAACCAATGTGTTATCCTATGCAAATATCTTATCTTTAGTAATTATGTTTATGTTATTGTCTGTTGAATGCTATTGTTTTGTATGACAATGCATTTTAAATGCAAACACACACCTGTTTATGTATATGTATATATACATATATGATGTCTGAATTTGGTATCCCCGCAAAACTAATACGGCTGTGTCAACTGACGTTGAGCAACCCGAAAAGCTCCGTCAAGATCGGGAAGGACTCTCCGGGCCGTTCGATACCACACGAGGTTTCCTACAAGGCGACTCCTTATCGTGCGACTTCTTCAATCTGCTGCTGGAGAAAATAATTCCAGAAGCAGAACTTAATCGAGCAGTTACAATCTGTGTACAGCTGTTGACGTATGCCGATGATATTGATATTATCGGCCTCAACACCTGCGCCGTTAGTTTTGCTTTCTCCAGACTGGACAAGGAAGCAAAACAAATGGGTCTGGTAGTGAACGAGGGCAAGACGAAATATCTCCTGTAATCAAACAAACAGTCGTCGCACTCGCGACTTGGCTCTCACGTCACTGTTGAGAGTCATAATTTTGAAGTCGTAGATAATTTCGTCTATCTTGGAACCAGCGTAAACACCACCAACAATGTTAGCCTGGAAATCCAACGCAGGATAACTCTTGCCAACAGGTACTACTTCGGACTGAATAGGCAATTGAGAAGTAAAGTCCTCTCTCGTCGAACAAAAACCAAAATTTATAAGTCACTCATAATTCCTATATGGTGCAGAGGCTTGGACGATGACAACAACTGATGAGTCGACGTTTCGAGTTTTCGAGAGAAAAGGTCTGCGAAAGATTTATGGTCTTTTGCGCTTTGGCCACGGCGAATATCGCATTCGCTGAAACGATGAGCAGTATGAGATATATGACGACATTGACATAATTCAGCGAATTAAAAGACAGCGGCTACGCTGGCTAGGTCATGTTGTCCGAATAGACGAAAACACTCCAGCTCTGAAAGTATTCGAAGCAGTTCTCGCCGGGGGAAGCAGAGGAAGAGGAAGACCTCCACTCCGTTGGAAGAACCAAGTGGGGAAGGACCTGGCTTCGCCTGGAATATCCAATTGGCGCCACCTTACGAAAAGAAGAAACGACTAGCGCGCTGTTGTTAACTCGGCTATAATCGCGTAAGCGGAGTCTACCCCAATAAGGAAGAAGAAGAAGAAGTATGTATGTTCAATATATTTGAACAAAGATATTTAATACTAGTGGACTGTATGTTTTTACATATTTAAAATTACATATTTCTTATCTTATCTTATTCAATATATAAAATATATAAAAAGGTCTAAATATATTGTTGTAGTCAGCCCTTTGGCAGCAACGAAAATGTTCAAGTTTGAACATTCTCCCGAGCGGCAAAACTAACTTCTGGGAAGGCGATTGCAGCTTGTAATCGTCGCTTCGTTTTCCATCGAAAATTACCACTAGCACGCTAATCGTAAAGAAAAGCAATGATACGTGTCCGTTAACATGATGTACTTTTATTTCCTTTAATTTTATGTTTGCTTTCCTGAGTTGTTTCACTATGTTTTGTAATTCTTTGATGTCCTTTAGACTTGTAGTTAAGGTCTCTGGTTGAGCAATTACTTGAGGCGTGGATACTTTATTTACTTCCATCATCAGTAGATTTACAGGTGCCTCACCTTAACTGTCCATTCATCTTTACGAAAGTTTCTCGCACTTCTTCTTGCGATTGTTCAACGATGAGTCAATGACAGACGTTTGCTTCTGGATCTATTGTTTTAAATTCTTCTCGTTGTCTAATAAATTAGTTAGGTCTTTCTTTAACTCATTTCGATCATCTGTATCCATCGCTCCAAACCTAATGTGATGAATAGTTCCTACAAACTCAAATGGCGCTCGACGCGTCCGTTTTGGTTGCAGCAATAGCTCATTGATTCGAAATTGGTGAGGAAATGACACTGTGTTGACACAGTTGGTTGAAGTAGGGTTCCATGTTGTAATATATAAAAAAATTCAACGTAGACATCTATATATCAATCATACCAATTTTTCGAGATATAGTAGGCTTTTGCTTGGTATTTCCTTTACTTGGACATCTCCACCATTCTTTATTGCCGTTGCTGTTTGCATTTATAAAAGCATGCAAGTTACTATTGACATTGTATTTATTCTGCTGGCTTTTGGGTTGAGTATTGCATCTTCTGCTGTCATACCTCCATCGTCAGTATCTTTAAGTCCATGTAATTTTTTTGCCCTTTATCAGGAGCGTCAGGAATGGTTGTTGAATTTGTAATAACATAAACAACCTCTTTAATTCCTCCGAAGTGAGGGTTCTCCCAGGGTATTAAATTCCTCTTAAAGGCTTCTCTTTCCGTAGTTGATACAACCCCTCGTTTGAAATCATTATCCAAAAATTTAGCTGGTTCCACAATGATTTTATTTTCATTAATTACGGAGGTGCTTGCGTTAACCTCCTTTTTTGTTTTGTCTGTTTTAATCTTTTCTAACTTGTCTCTCCACAATTCATTTTGTTATTCTGTTTTCTTCGTTTCTGCCAGGTTGCATGGTTTTTGTTCGCATTTAGCTGTTGACTTGTTATCAGCTACCATACTTCAACATCTCTTTCTAAAAGATCATTTCCATTTACCTCAGTTTCCAAAGGAGACAATTTGTTGTTCACATTATTATTATCATTAAATGTTAATTGCTCCTCAAAAGTAATTTCGCCTACGCGCAGCTTGCCTTCCTTCGATAAGTCATCCATGCGATGCTTCTCGAAAAAGGTTTTCTTCGCGCAGCTCATCTCCTTTACGTAGATGCTTTTTAATGTCACACAATGTCAGTGACTTCAAAAGATAGATTTTTCTATCTCAATATTAACATATGGCCTGCTGTATTGGAGTAATAATTCGTGGATATTTCTTTCCATGCAGCTCCACCAATACTTAAGATAATCTTCATATCGTTCAAGTTCATCATCGTCGGCAGTATACATTATTTTGCCTCTTCAATAATAGATCAAATTTTTTCCTGCTCTAGACGGTTTATTCTATTGGCAGTTGGGCTATTCCCTCTAGCCTATATGACCATCTCTTTAGACGCTAGTTCTTTTTGAGTTCCTGGACTCGCTTCCTGTTATGCTCGGCGTTCCATCAAATATCTTCTATGCACATCTTCTCAAGTCTAATGTCTTCTACGTGCAGCTTCTTCTCAGTTGTGATATCTTCCATGTATAGGTCGCCTTTCCTTTGTCGTTGTAATGAATCTGCAGTGCTCGACATCTCGGATTTCCATATATTTTATGTTTTTTAAAACAATCTTAAAAAAATCGATGGAGGTAATTGTTTTGGTCGCCTGGTTGACCTTGCTGTGCCTCTATTCCCATCCGTTGAATATTTTTTTGATTAACAGTTTTTACACAGCGTTTATAGTCGTACTAATATGGTCTATGTGATCAAATGAAGACGCGGGAACATGCACCCGTCGTACAACTTCTTTATTAATTTGCCTGTGTAAGTAAAAGGGCTTTTATATTGCATATATAATACTGAAACTACATACAAATTGAGAGGTGAGTTTTGTCCATTTCACCTTATTCAAAGTAATCGGAGTGGTCATGTGAATTTGCTGAATAGCCAAAAGTTACACAAGGGTAAATCAGGCGAATGCGGTGGTTGCGGCACGATATTAGTTGAACAATTGGAGAATTGACGACGAATAACCAATGCTATTGCATCTCATATTTGAGATGGTTCGTTATCGCACTTCTTTGTTCAATAAATTCAGACAAAGTAAAAATCGAAAGTATCACTCTTAGAGCCTCACAAAACGATGCGTATCTCAAATACTAATGAACTTACATACAAAAAATTACCGATTCAAAAAACACTCGAAGTATAAATTAAAAATTCACCTTTCAATTTGATCACAGTAGTATGTTGTGTGATCTTTAGTTTGTTTTCATGTGCGTACATTTACAAACAGTTGCTTAAATGAATTCTTAGAACCCATGGGTTATCCTATGAAAACATTTTAACCTTAGTAATTATGTTTGTGTTATTGTCTGTTGAATGCTATTGTTGTGTATGACAATGCATTTTAAGTGTGTGTCTGTTTATGTATGTATACGGATATGTGTCTGTACAAGGAGCGTTCCAAAGTAAACCGAACTTTTTGATTCCAACGCCCCCTGGTGGCGCTATCTACTGGTGCGTTAGAATCTGCTATTTTTTATCGATTGATCAGCGAGAATTTCATGACACTCCATTGATTGGAAGTGAAGTTATTGCGTTTCAAGAGTATGTTTTTGTTTTCCGTGCGAAAATGAGCTTCGAACAAAGAGCCATTATTAAGTTTTTTTTAAAGTGGTAAAACTTTTACCGAAACGTTTCAATTGATGAAACAAGTTTGTGGCGATTATTGCCTATCCCGTAGCAGAGTGCACAAGTGATTTCAAAGTTTTCAAAGTGGTCGTGAGGACATAAATGACGATCCATATGTGAGCCAATCAAAATCCGTGATCACCGGAAATTCCATCGAAACTGTGCGGGAATTCATCAAAAATCAGCCGAAATCATCATTGAAATTCATGGAAATGGAATTGAACATCTCCAAAAAATCGATTTATCGCATTTTGACCGAACATTTGGGCTTACGAAAGGTGTGTGCACGGTTTGTTGGGCACAAATTGACTGACGACAAAAATTTCTCAGAAACCAACATTCAAAGGACGATTATTTGACCAAAAATCACATTTTAACCATTAACCACTCCCCGTATTCACCTGATATGGCACCGCGCGACTCCTTTCATTTCGGAAAAATGCATTTGTCATTGAAAGGACAGCGTTATGTAGGCGTCGAGGCCATTCAAAAGCTTGCACCAGCATACTGGCGGCCATACCAGCCAACGAGCTTAATATAATACATCTACTCAACACATCATCTTTTCATCGCACATACACAAACTCAGCACGTCATCATTTCATCCCACACACACCAATTCAACGCATCATCATCTACACCACACCCGAGGACACCAAACACAATCAACAAAAGGGACGGGCGGACGTCGCCCAGCCTCTTTCTCGATCAATCCGTGTGCATATACGCATCAACAGTAACTCGATACTTGTAATCCCCGTCGTCATTAAACCAACGGGGGAGTTTGCGGTCTTTATTTTCAAGGTTTACAGCGAGTTTAAATATGGTCCTTCGAAGCCGTACCGGACGGCAGTAATGGTAACAAAAAAAAAAAATAAATAAATTAAATTAAATTAAATTAAAATAAATAAAATAAAACTAACAATAATTATAAAAATCGGTCACGGTTTCGTGGTAACGCGTTAACTAAAACAAAAAACAGAAGAAAAAGTGTTGGTGAAAAAACCAGAGTTTAAAACAGTTGAAACAAAAAGTAGAAAAAACTCGGAGCTTAAAACAGTTAAAACAAAAAAAAGTGAAAACCTCGTTGGAAAAGAAAAAAAAATTGTGGAAGAACAACGGTGGTGGCGGTGAAAACAACAGTTTAACACAGTTAAAGCAAAAAGTAAAAAAAAGGAAAAAAGAGGATCAAAGTGTCAAAAGTGCAGTGTCATACACATACGATATACATACATACATGTGTATGTAAAAAGTTAGTGGAAAAAAGAGTTGGTGATAAAATTTGGCAACCAAATACATATAGAGTAAAGTAGGCAAATATGGACCACCAATCCTTTTTTGGTATATACATAAGTCACCAAATACATGTAATAATACAATCAAATTTATTTGATTAACTTAAAAAAACAATTCATTTCTATTTTTTTTTGTGAAACAATAACTCCAAACGCAAAATATATTATAAACTAAAAAAACGTAAAAATACCCAGAAACGCGAAAAAAAAATATTGGGGGGTAATATGGACCAATA
>NW_026090285.1:0-3083 GCF_024586455.1 Bactrocera neohumeralis
ATTGTCGAATTCTTATAAATGCACTGCCGTTATGGCTTTATGTCAACTTCAGTAAGATGAAGAAGGTTAATTAACTTAAGTATGTTAAATTAGTGATTTAGGGCAACTCAATATCGACTACTAAATGTGTATATACAAGAAAATCGACTTTATACCTAAATATAAGATTGTCGAATTCTTCCAAATGCACTGCCGTTATGGCTTTATGTCAACTTCAGCAAGATGAAGAAAGTTAATTACCTTAAATAATCGATGTTAATGATTTAAAGCAACTCAATATCGACTGCTAAATGTGTATATGCAAGAAAATCGACTTTATACCTGAATAAAAATTGTCGAATTCTTCCTAATGCACTGCCGTTATGGCTTTATGTCAATTTCAGTAAGATGAAGAAGGTTAATTATCTTAAATATTTGATCTTAATGATTTGAAGCAACTCAATATCGACTACTAAATGTGTATATACAAGAAAATCGACTTTATACCTGAATATAAGATTGTCGAATTCTTCCAAGTGCACTGCCGTTATCTCTTTATGTCAACTTCAGTAAAATGAAGAAGGTTAATTAACTTAAATATTTGATGTTAATGATTTTAAGCAACTCAATATCGACTGCTTGATGTGAATATACAAAAAAATCGACTTTATATCTGAATATAAGATTGTCGAATTCTTCCAAATGCACTGCCGTTATGGCTTTATGTCAACTTCAGTAAGATGAAGAAGGTTAATTAACTTAAATATGTTAAATTAGTGATTTAGGGCAACTCAATATCGACTACTAAATATGTATATACAAGAAAATCGACTTTATACCTGAATATAAGATTGTCGAATTCTTCCAAATGCACTGCCGTTATGGCTTTATGTCAACTTCAGCAAGATGAAGAAAGTTAATTACCTTAAATAATTGATGTTAATGATTTAAAGCAACTCAATATCGACTGCTAAATGTGTATATGCAAGAAAATCGACTTTATACCTGAATAAAAATTGTCGAATTCTTCCTAATGCACTGCCGTTATGGCTTTATGTCAATTTCAGTAAGATGAAGAAGGTTAATTATCTTAAATATTTGATCTTAATGATTTGAAGCAACTCAATATCGACTACTAAATGTGTATATACAAGAAAATCGACTTTATACCTGAATATAAGATTGTCGAATTCTTCCAAGTGCACTGCCGTTATCTCTTTATGTCAACTTCAGTAAAATGAAGAAGGTTAATTAACTTAAATATTTGATGTTAATGATTTTAAGCAACTCAATATCGACTGCTTGATGTGAATATACAAAAAAATCGACTTTATATCTGAATATAAGATTGTCGAATTCTTCCAAATGCACTGCCGTTATGGCTTTATGTCGACTTCAGTAAGATGAAGAAGGTTAATTAACTTAAATATGTTAAATTAGTGATTTAGGGCAACTCAATATCGACTACTAAATATGTATATACAAGAAAATCGACTTTATACCTAAATATAAGATTGTCGAATTCTTCCAAATGCACTGCCATTATGGCTTTATGTGAACTTCAGCAAGATGAAGAAAGTTAATTACCTTAAATAATTGACGTTAATGATTTAAAGCAATTCAGTATCGACTGCTAAATGTGTATATGCAAGAAAATCGACTTTATACCTGAATATAAGATTGTCGAATTCTTCCAAATGCACTGCCGTTATGGCTTTACGTGAAATTCAGTAAGATGAATTTAGGGCAACTCAATTAGTATATACAAGAAAATGATTACCTAAATATAAGGTCAACTCACTGCCGTTATGGCTTTATCGAAGTTAATACTTAAATAATGATGTTAATGATTTACAAGAAAATCGACTTTATACCTGAATATAAGATTGTCGAATTCTTCCAAATGCACTGCCGTTATGGCTTTATGTCAACTTCAGTAAAATGAAGAAGGTTAATTAACTTAAATATTTGATGTTAATGATTTTAAGCAACTCAATATCGACTGCTAAATGTGAATATACAAGAAAATCGACTTTATATCTGAATATAAGATTGTCGAATTCTTCCAAATGCACTGCCGTTATGGCTTTATGTCGACTTCAGTAAGATGAAGAAGGTTAATTAACTTAAATATGTTAAATTAGTGATTTAGGGCAACTCAATATCGACTACTAAATATGTATATACAAGAAAATCGACTTTATACCTAAATATAAGATTGTCGAATTCTTCCAAATGCACTGCCATTATGGCTTTATGTCAACTTCAGCAAGATGAAGAAAGTTAATTACCTTAAATAATCGATGTTGATGATTTAAAGCAACTCAATATCGACTGCTAAATGTTTATATGCAAGAAACTCGACTTTATACCTGAATATAAGATTGTCGAATTCTTATAAATGCACTGCCGTTATGGCTTTATGTCAACTTCAATAAAATGAAGAAAGTTAATTAACTTAAATATTTGATATTAATGATTTTCAGCAACTCAATATCGACTGCAAGATGTGTATATACAAGAAAATCGATTTTATACCTGAATATAAATCGACCACAATGTGTATATACAAGAAAATCACTTTATCCTAATATAAAATTGTCGAATTCTTTCCCAAAAGCACTGGGTTTTGGCTTTATGTCAAATTCAGAGATGAAGAAGGTTTAAATTCTTAAATTTTATTTTGATTTAAAGCAACTCAATAGCGACTGCTAAATGTGTATATACAAGAAAATCGACTTTATACCTGAATATAAGATTTTTGAATTCTTCCAAATGCACTGCCGTTTTGGCTTTATGTCAAATTCAGTAAATGAAGAAGGGTTTAAATTTAAATTAAATTTTATTTTTTGATTTTAGCAACTCAATACACTCAAATGTGATATACAAGAAAACGACTTTTACCAATATAAATTGTCGAATTCTTTAAAACACCCGTTATGGCTTTATGTCAACTTCAGAAGATGAAGAAAGGTTAATTAACTTAAATATTTATTTTTGATTTAAAGCAAATCAATATGACTCAAAAAGTGTATAACAAAAAAATGACTTTAACCTGAATTAAGAGCGAATTCTTCAAATCACTGCCGTTATCTTTAGCCCCT
>NW_026090286.1:0-16716 GCF_024586455.1 Bactrocera neohumeralis
TGGAGGTTAATCTGGAGGAATTTCATCCTTCAGACTTTCCTCAGGAGCGCTATTTCAGCCCCAAGTCGTGATCGACCCGAACCTCCTCAAACAGACGTTCTAGGCTGAAGACGGAGTCGCCAATCGACGAACCGCCCCCAACACTCGCCACATCCGAGAGATCCGGATCGACTTCCACGGTCATTTGACCGTCGGCGTCCCCTGTCGCACCGATTTCCACGGTCGTTTGAACGTCAGTACCCTTCGACACCTCCACCGCAGGCACCGCAGCTTGGAGGCAATCAGATCTGGCATCCGATGGAAGTACTTTCAGCACTACCATCTCAAAACCATAGCTTATGGCTCACTTTGTTTTGCTGAGAGGACCGATGGATTCCGTGTTTAGCATTATCAGCGCTTGCCGATACGGTTCATCAGTCCCCTCCAGCCATAAGACTTTCCAGTCCTGCGTTGGAGGTGAAGGATTGCAATATTTGAGGATTTCCTGAATCTCACTCGGAGTGGAAGGTTCGGCCGGCAGCCAGACGCGAGCCCTAGGACGAAGATGAAGATCCTCCTTGGCCACGGCCTCTAGTCTGGCTCCCTTCCAGACCTCCCCCACCTGAGAGACTGCCTTCTTGTTTAATATGGCCGATCTCTCGTCAGCACAACATGTGAGCTTATGCAGCCCCTGGTGCCAACCGGCACTCACACATTTCGGGGGTGGCCCCGGGTTTTCCTTGACCACCCTCAGGAGGACCGATGAGATAGCCGCTGCTACCCTATTCCATTCATCATGGGAAATGGCACCGTCCTCTCTACTGCGATCAAGCACCCCCAGTATTCTGGCCCCAGCGCCTTTAGCGATTTCGCTAAAGGTTGGCGCTTTTTCTGTCCGCGGTTTCTTAACAAGGGAGGTTTCTCCCTCATGCGACCTCAGCCGCTTGACCGCCGGTTCTGTCCTGCTGGTTTCCAGTTCTACCCTGTCGTCCTCGCTCAGCACTTTCTTGGCCCACTCAAGTGTACTAGCATGTTGCTCAGACACCTGACCAGCATGCTTGTCACCGTAGCGCTCCAAGATTTTGGCCGCCAATCGGCGGTCGGACTTTAGCTTTCAAGCTAAAGCTGCCTTGCTCTTACTCCCTGTGGATCCTTTCATAATTCTAGATGAGGTTCCCCTGCTAGTGCTGGCGATTCCGCCACGTATGAAGGATCCGCCCTTCGCTACTACTACTACCGACGGTTTAGCGCCGGTTACCCCCAGTCTGCTACCTACGGAGACACCTACTGGAGCCCTTGTCGTATCGCTGCCATTACTCGTCGACGGTTTCGTCGCCATAGGAGCAGCATCCCCGCCTGGGTTGGATCTAGGTGCCGATTTCGACAGCCCTTCACCTCCCTTCGTCGTTCTTCCGCCATCTTAATGATTTCATCTTAATGAATTCCATAATCTTAATTTAGGTATAAATCCGATATTCTTGAATAGACACATTTAGGAATCGATATTGTGTTGCTTCAAATCATTAGTTTAACATATTTGCGTTACTTAACCTTCTTCATCTTAATGAAGTTGACATAGAGCCATAAAGACAGTGCATTTAGAAAAATTCCATAATCTTATATTTATATATAAAGTCGATTTTCTTGTATATACACATTTAGGAATCGATATTGAGTTGCTTCAAATCATTAGTTTAACATATGTAAGTTAATTAACCTTCTTTATCTTACTGAATTTGACATAAAGCCATGACGGCAGTGCATTTGGAAGAATTCCGCCATCTTATGTTAAGATATAAAGTCGATTTTCTTGTATATACACATTTAGGAATCGATATTGAGTTGCTTCAAATCATTAGTTTAACATATGTAAGTTAATTAACCTTCTTTATCTTACTGAATTTGACATAAAGCCATAACGGCAGTGCATTTGGAAGAATTCCACAATCTTGTATTAAGGTATAAATTCGATTTTCTTGTATATACACATTTAGGAATCGATATTGAGTTGCTTCAAATCATTAGTTTAACATATTTAAGTTAATTAACCTTCTTCGTCTTATTGAAGTTGACATTAAGCCATAACGGCAGTGCATTTGGAAGAATTCCACAATCTTATATTTAGATATAAAGTCGATTTTCTTGTATATACACATTTAGGAATCGATATTGAGTTGCTTCAAATCATTAGTTTAACATATTCAAGTTAATTAACCTTCTTCATCTTACTGAAGTTGACATAAAGCTATGACGGCAGTGCATTTGGAAGAATTCCGCCATCTTATGTTAAGATATAAAGTCGATTTTCTTGTATATACACATTTAGGAATCGATATTGAGTTGCTTCAAATCATTAGTTTAACATATGTAAGTTAATTAACCTTCTTTATCTTACTGAATTTGACATTAAGCCATGACGGCAGTGCATTTGAAAGAATTCCGCCATCTTATGTTAAGATATAAATCCGATTTTCTTGTATATACACATTTAGGAATCGATATTGAGTTGCTTCAAATCATTTCTACCGACACTCACCTTTGTTGCGGAATTTCTAGCGAACGTGAACCGTGATGCTTGATGCGAGTATGCGTGTATGCGCGCGGTTGAAGAACAAAAGAGGCCGGTCGCCGTCCGTCCGTCCCTTTTGTTAATTGTGTCCGGTGTCCTCGTGTGTGGTGTATGATGCAGGTGTGTTGAGTGTGAGGTGTGGATGATGAATATGGTGTATGTAGATGTGTTGAGTATGATGTGTGGATGATATGGATGGTGTGAAGATGTGGTGTGTTATGTTAGAATTAGAGGGGGGCGCAGAAGCTCATTTAACCATCCAGGCCCCCCTAAACGATGGTTTAGCCCAAAAGACGCTGCAACTGTTGCAGCGTTGCCACAACGCTGCTCAGCCCCGTAGACCGACGAGGTGGTGGCCCAGGCTGTCGACGCCGCAATGAAGTTCCGCTCCGCTGGGGTGCGCCACGAGATGCGGGTTGGAATCGGGGTATGCGGCCGCGATGAACGGCTGGCCGAGTCAATTCACGTGCTGCGCTACGATGTAGCAGCGTGTGATGCGGGCTGTGGCATATTTGGCACAGCCCTCGTGACTCACACGCTGCAGTCACATGTGTATGTGACAGGCAATTCCGGCAATGCCCGTGGGCCTGGGCAACTTGCTGCCGTTGCACGGGTCGCATACCCCGAAATATGCCACAGTGGTGCAGGCGATGTGGGCGCCGGCAGATGGGGCACCTTAGGGTCTCCAACGTCCGTGATGGGTGTGATGGTGGCCGAGTGCCACCGCGAGGTGCGGCTTGAAGGACCGCTGCAGGCGCGGTTGCCGGTGCAGGAGGCGGCGTTGTTGCCGGTGCAGTTGCCGACGTTGTTGCAACCACAGTTCGGGGCGCTGGTGAGGGCCCGGTACGTGGCGCATTGGTAGCCCGAGCGGTTGGTGTGGTGGTCACTGGCGTATCTACCTCCATAGTAATCTGTATAGAGAAGATTATTTGTTATAAATTTATCGTACATTGAGATATGAGCCATCGTGCCACGATATGTGGCATGAATGGGTCGTCGTATTGATCGACCATTTTTGTTAGTTTTCTTTACGGTTTGTTATTTTTGCGTACTGTTTGTTATTTTTATTTACGGTTTGTTATGTTCTCACGGTTGTTATTTCTTAACGGTTGGTATTGGCGTATTTTTCGTTTTCATTTAATGTAGTAATTTTATTATATCGCGATATTATCGGTTCGGTTTTTCCGGTTTTCGGATTCGCGATCGCCGGAAGTTGGCAGAAAGCATAGCTTCACGAGCGGTCTGGTTAGCGTTCCGTTTTGCGTACGGAGATCAACGATTCGTATGTGACCGTCGGAGCCGTAATGCAGCTTTTCTATGCGGCCAAGCCGCCACTCGGTGGGGGGTAGACAATCGCCGTGAATGAGGACACAGTCTCCAAGTTTAGGCGCTTGTTGAGGAGTCTTCCAGCGGTATCTTTTGTGGAGATCCTTTATGTATTCGTCCTTCCATCGGCAACTGAAATCATGATGGAGAATCTTAATTCGTTCCCATCGATTTAATAGGGATAACGACTCCACGCCTGGCTCAGGAATGGCCAGGATGGGTGCTCCCTTTAGAAAATGCCCTGGAGTTAAGGCGGTGAGATCTGAGGGGTCTTGTGATAGTACTGTGAGAGGCCGTGAATTGAGAACGGCTTCAATTCGATTTAATAACGTCGTGAACTCTTCGTAATTGAATTTATAATTTCCAGCTACCCGTTTGAAATGGGATTTAAAGCTTTTTACAGCTGATTCCCATAAACCGCCCATGTGAGGAGCGCTTGGGGGTATAAATTGCCAATTTATACCTTGAGGGGCGTACTTTTGTACGATGTCGGGTGACACTTGTTTTAAAAAATCCACAAATTGCTTTTCTGTGGCTCGTTGAGCTCCGATAAAGGTTTTGCCATTATCGCTCATGATTTTTGATGGGTAGCCACGTGGAGCGACGAAGCGAGCAAATGCCGCGAGAAAAGCCTCCGTCGTCAGATTACTACGATTGCGTCATATGCCGCTTGGAGACGTGTCCAGAAATTGTCTAAATTATCCTTTTTGATTTCTAAGACCGATTCAGAATTGTCTTGAATCGGTGAAGATGAAAATCGAGTGCAGTATCGTATCAAACTGTCACTCTCAGCAATGAATTTTGTATAAGAAATATCTTTACCCCTCTTTAGTTTTGTAGCACCTTGCTTTGAGCGTGTAGCTTCAGCCGGTGTACACGGACTTTTTCGTCTGAAATCATCTTTGGAACTTTTAGCAACTGAGTTGTTTTCGATTCCTTTGAGTCTGAGCTCATTTAAAAGATGTATAGAATGAATCAAAACGTCTTTGTGAAAACTAGACTTGTAGATCAAATGTCGAATAGAAGACTCTTTTGTATGTAAGAGTTTCCAACAAGTAAATAAAACCAATAATTTTTTGATAAACCGAGTTTTTTTTTTTTTTTTTTTTTAAATATTTTCGTATATATCTGTATTTATGTATATGATTAGACGAGAACTCTTTTAGGTAAATAAGAGTTTTGAACGAAATTGAAATAAAAATAGCGCTTTACGTATTTGATAATATGCGTAATCACGAACTCTTTTACGTTAATAAGAGTTTTCAAATGAAATAAATAATTAATCGCTTAAATTTGATTTAATTATTTATTAACGACCGGAAATATTTTATGTATTTTGATTTTCTATGTATATTTCTTTTGTATGTATATGCTTTATGTTCCAATGTCCTATAGGGTATACCTATAGGTGGATATTTTATTTGTTATGTGCTAATGAGCGCTCGTTGTAGAGATCAATGCACTTTGTACATAAGCATATATGTACATATGTATTACGCTTTAGATTTTTTACACAATCCTGCTTGTTTTTGTTGATCAAAAATCAAGGGGTATTGCGGGAATATGCCAATGTGGACTTTGAATATAGTTTATACGCAATCCTGCTTGGTTTTGTTAGACGAAAACCAAGGGGTATCGCGGAGCATATGCCAATATGGACTTTGAAGCAAGCGTATCTACCTATGTGACAATACACTTATGTACAAATTTTTAATTATGAAAAAGAAAGTTGTTATAAGAAAAATCTTTTTGTTATATAATATGTACCCGATGTCGATCGGGTGTACTTTTCAGTATATATTGTATATATGATATTTATATGCGCCCGTATGTGCATATATATATATATACGCATATATGTAAATATGTATATGTATGTGTTTGTATGAAGAAAACCACGAAAGAAAATTAACCGACCGCAGGTAATTTTCTCACGCTCACTCGTTTTTATGTATGGATGTATATGTATTTATATTTTTATATTCGCGCCGCATATACATGTGGATGTATATACATATGTTCGCACTGTTAATAAGCCGCGAAAAGAGAATTTAATAATCTTTGAATTTGAGATATATGTATATATGTATGTATATATATGTATTTAAAAGTATTGATGTGAATATATTTAAATATACGTATCAAGTTGGTTAGAATAATAAGTGAGCAAGTTTTGCTCTCTGTATGTAATATATATGTACATGCGATATGGGACATATATGTATGTATGTATTCTTAATAAAAAGGATGTTTTTTGTTTTTATTTTTTCTATGATTGCCGCAGCTTATTTTAAGCAATCCTGCTTACACTTGATTAAGTATAAGGGGTATTGCTGGAAAATTGTGCAAGTCAATACTTGAAAAAATTTGGTTTTTTGTTTTTGGGATAGGTTTTGTGTTATAACACAAACGGTAAGCATTTACCGGCAATCAATAATCCGCTATACAGCACCAAACTGCTTTGCTAGCGGTTTTTCGGTTGTTACCGGAAAATAAACCGAATGCCGAAAACAGTTTGGTAACGGTTTCTCTTTTCACTCCTCTGACCGGAATTTTGTCAGAACCGCAAATTTAATTTTGGATTTTTTTTTTTCTTCTCATACATATATGTTTATGAAATATGAATATTAAAAGGAAACGATACAACTCACTTTCATGTCCGCCAGGGGCTTTTGGGGGTAAATTGTATGAGTGTATGTGCCTTAATTTACGTTTGCCTGTGCCTATGCTCGTGCCTGTGCTTCCTTTCCCACTCCTTTTGCTGCTGGTGTTGTTATTGTGTTTTCTTTGTTCCTCTTTGTCTCAATTTATTTTATTATTTTCACAGCACTGTGTTTTCTGCCACCTCACTTTTTTTTTTCTTGGTTTTGCTTTTAGTTTCACCATACATACATATGTGTATTTTATGTGTATTTAACCGCACCGCAACTTTTGTCACCTCGCTTTTATTCTTTGTACCTGCACTTTTGTTCTGTTCACACTTCACACTTTTGCCAACATATACATTTCATTTGGTTTTCCTTTTCCTTTCACGTTGTTTCACCGCTTTGCCTTACTTTTTTTGTTTTTTTGTGTTTCCAAACTTTGTCCACAGGTTTTCACTTTTCACTTTTCACTTT
The DNA here is from genome assembly GCF_024586455.1 of Bactrocera neohumeralis. Classification (NCBI taxonomy): domain Eukaryota; kingdom Metazoa; phylum Arthropoda; class Insecta; order Diptera; family Tephritidae; genus Bactrocera; species Bactrocera neohumeralis. The sequence continues at coordinate 6,994 of NW_026090286.1, forward strand.
TTTTTTTTTTTTTTTTTTTTTTTTTTTTTTTTACCGGTTTTGTTCTACCGGGACTTTTTATCGGTCACCAACGGTCAGTTGTTACCACCGTTTTTCACTTTGTTTTCAGTTTTTTTTTTTTTTTTTTTTTTTTTTTGCACTTTGCACGTTTGTTCAATGTTTTATATGTTATGCTTTTTTGTACATAAATCTATTTTTTCGTTTTTGCCAACTTTTGTCACCATTCGTTAATTAATTTTTTTTTTTTTTTTTTTTGGTTTTTGGTTTTTCCAAAGTTTTGTCACTACCGGGTGCATTTTAATTTTTTACTATAAAAGTGACCGCGATTATTTTTTGTTTTTTTTTGACCTTTTTCACTAACGAAGGACCTTTAAGGTAACGCTTAATACCTACGTCTACCGACACTCACCTTTGTTGCGGATTTCTAGCGAACGTGAACCGTGATGCTTGATGCGAGTATGCGTGTATGCGCGCGGTTGAAGAACAAAAGAGGCCGGTCGCCGTCCGTCGGTCCCTTTTGTTAATTGTGTCCGATGTCCTCGTGTGTGGTGTAAGATGCAGGTGTGTTGAGTGTGAGGTGTGGATGATGAATATGGTGTATGTAGATGTGTTGAGTATGATGTGTGGATGATATGGATGGTGTGAAGATGTGGTGTGTTGTGTTAGAATTAGAGGGGGGCGCAGAAGCTCATTTAACCAAAGTTAATTAACCTCCTTCATCTTACTGAAGTGGACATAAAGCCATAACGGCAGTGCATTTGGAAGAATTCCACAATCTTATATTTAGATATAAAGTCGATTTTCTTGTATATACACATTTAGCAATCGATATTGAGTTGCTTCAAATCATTAGTTTAACGTATTCAAGTTAATTAACCTTCTTCATCTTACTGAAGTTGACATAAAGCCATGACGGCAGTGCATTTGGAAGAATTCCGCCATCTTATGTTAAGATATAAAGTCGATTTTCTTGTATATACACATTTGGGAATCGATATTGAGTTGCTTCAAATCATTAGTTTAACATATGTAAGTTAATTAACCTTCTTTATCTTACTGAATTTGACATAAAGCCATGAAAAGTCGATTTTCTAGTACATACGCATTTAGCAATCGATATTGAGTTGATTCAAATTATTTACTTCACTTATTTAAGTTAATTAACCTTCTTCATCTTACTGAAGTTGACATAAAGCCATAACGGCAGTGCAATTGGAAGAATTCCACAATCTTATATTAAGGCATAAAGCCGATTTTCTTGTATATACAGATTTTGGAATCGATATTGAGTTCCTTTCAAATCATTAGTTTAACAAATTTAACTAATTAAGCTTCTTCATCTTACTGAAGTTGACATTAAGCCATAACGGCAGTGCATTTGGAAGAATTTCACAATCTTATATTAAAGTATAAAGTCGATTTTCTTGTATATACACATTTAGCAATGGATATTGAGTTGTTTCAAATTATTTACTTTACTTATTTAAGATAATTAACCTTCCTCATCTTACTGAAGTTGACATAAAGCCATAACGGCAGTGCATTTGGAAGAATTCCACAATCTTTTATTAAGGTATAAAGTCGATTTTCTTTTATATAGTCATTTAGCAATCGATATTGTGTTGCTTCAAACCATTAGTTTAACATATTTAAGTTAATTAACCTTCTTCATCTTAGTGAAGTGGACATAAAGCCATAACGGCAATGCATTTGGAAGAATTCCACAATCTTATATTAAGGTAGAAAACCGATTTTCTTGTATTCACAGATTTTGGAATCGATATTGAGTTCCTTTAAACCATTAGTTTAACATATTTTAGTTAATTAACCTTCTTCATCTTAGTGATGTTGACATAAAGCCATGACGGCAGTGCATTTGGAAGAATTCCACAATCTTGTATTTAGATATAAAGTCGATTTTTTTGTATATACAAGTTAACTCGAAACGCAAACCACCAAAATACCAAGTCAGCATTGTCTGCCTTATATCCGCTTCAGGCAATGCTGAACACTAACACCACCCCAATCCATGACCAACGGCCCGAGTTATGATCCAACGACAAGCAACAACAAACGATACGCACAAGCTACCATAACCGTGGGATCCGCTGACGCAGCACAAATATAACGCAAACAGGCGACGACTTACACTACACACAAGTCGACGTATCGTGGGATTCGCTGACACTGCATCTGACAAAACATAGCAACGACAGCAGCGACGACGGCAGCGGCAGTGAGGACGGCTTAGGCTTAGACTTAAGAGTAAGAATGTTTTAGAGTTTAGTTCTAATCGAGCCTGAATAAAGCGCACTAAAATAAAAATAAATAAATAAAAATAATTGGCGCCCAACCGGGTAAAGAAGATACGAAGGATTCTCCAAAAAGTAAAAATCACCAAGGTGTTTTACGGTGGAGTGTCTTTAATGACTTCAAAGGACCCAAGGACTCACAGAGAATCGCTACATTCTTTAAAAACGTATCCTACAAGGACTCGAAGGATCCGAGGATTCATCAGAAAGCAGTTTATAATAAAAAACATGTTTCGAGTATTGTAAGTAGAGTGCTCATTAAAATAAAAACATTATAATTTCTTTTGAATTAAAACTAAGTTTTCAAAATAGACGGAAAAGAATTTATTTTAGAAAATAAGGAGCTAATCATAAAATTTTGTGAAACAAATTTTCCATAGTTTAATAAAAAAGAAACAGTGTAGTCTTTTCTCAAAAACATTGTGTTTAGAAACAGAATTTGTGAATAAAATTGTAATAAATAACTGAAATTATCTAGCCATGTCAACAAAAGAGTGTGATTGATTGATTCGACTATAGGAACGGTTACAAGTCTATTCAATTTTAATTTCCAAGTCTATGAGTGACTCAGAATTAGAAAACCTCTTAGAAAGAATTATTAAACTACAGGTGACCAGTAAAATGGATTCAAATCAGGTAACCGCAGTGGTTCAAGCAGCCGTCTCAAGCGCTCTTGAACAACAAAGACAGACTTTCGAAGTTAAGCTCCAACGATTAACGGAGCAAATGACTACATTGACCACTGGTCAAACGCCAAAAATATACCGACCGGTAAAAATATTACCGAACGTAAGTTGTGACGAACCCCTTGATCTGGTAAAATCATTACCAGAATTTGACGGCCAAATCAGTACATATGTGTCTTGGCGACAAGCTGCCCATACATCTTGCGAAGTTTTCAGAAGTTACGAGGGAAGTTCTAGACACTACCAAGCAGTTGGTATAATTAGAAATAAAATAAAAGCTTCTGCTGATGCCATTTTGGCATCCTTCAACACTGTTTTAAATTTCGACGCAATAATCGCGAGACTAGACTTTACGTACGCAGACAAACGACCGATATATTTAATCGAACAAGAATTATCCACCTTACGACAGGGTAACCTATCTGTGCTTCGATATTTCGACGAGGTGGAGAGAATATTAACTCTCCTCACGAATAAAACCATAATGACCCATGAGGGTCAAGTATCAGAATCAATTTGCGAAAAATATAGAGCGGACGCTTTAAGAGTTTTTATATCAGGCCTTAAAAGACCTTTATGTGACATACTATTTGCCTCTCGCCCTAAAGACCTACCTAGCGCTCTGGCATTAGCCCAGGAGGTGGAGTCAAATAGGGAAAGGTACTTATTTGCTTCAAATTTCGCAACGTCTATTGAAGACCAATATAAACTAGGAATAAACAATAATTCGGAGAAAAAGATGCAACAGCAACAAAAAAATCCGCATTTTGCAAATAAACAGCACAGAACAAATGATACTAGGACTAACAAGCAAGAACAAGTGACCCCCATGGACGTAGACCCATCGGTTTCAAGACTAAGACAAAATGTAAATTGGCGTAGGGAACCATCACAGAGAGCCAACCAATACCAACAACAGAATCAAGGTAATAGTAGACAGGGTTATAGTTCAAATCAACAGCAGGGAAAACGACAGGCAGATTCAGATAGGGTTACTGGACCAAAGATGCAACGCATTAATACCTTAAATCAAGAAAAGGTTAGTAAGGCAACTTATAATCAGGAAGCCGAAGATGAAGCTGAAGATATCGAGGAGTAGGTTATCGAGGCAAAAAAATTAAATTATTAGTGGACACAGGAGCTTCGAAAAATTACATCAAACGAATACCTGTGTTAAAAAATATAATTCCAGCGTCCACACCATTTATAGTAAAGTCTTTGCACGGCAATAGTCCTGTAACACAAAAGTGTAGAATTAAGATGTTTGGCGTAACTGCAGATTTCTTTATACTACCAAATATAACAACATTCGATGGCATAATTGGGCTCGATTTGATCAATTAAACGCCCAAATGACCTCCTACAACGATCATTCTACTTGTTCCATGAATGTAAAAATTCACTTTATCAACATAATTTAATTGGTACAATCAGATTACAAAAACCGATAAACCTAACGGTCTACCCTTCAACACTAATATAATTTACAATAACTATGGGTGTAGCCGATTTTTTGTATGGGTGTAGCACTTTGTAAACAAAGAAGTGGCTAAACTTCTCGTCAATGGTATCATTCGACCCTCAAGGTCTCCTTACAATAACCCGATTTGGGTCGTTGATAAGAAGGGAGTAGATCAAACGGGAAATAAGAAGAAACGTCTTGTGATTGATTTCAGGAAACTGAATGAGGTCACAGTCGAAGATAAATACCCTATGCCAAACGCAATGGTAATCTTGTCAAACTTAAGAGGTGCACAATATTTTACCACCCTCGACCTTAAATCTGGGTTTCACCAGATCGAGTTAGCAGAAAGAGACAGGGAGAAAACCGCTTTCTGCGTTAACAACGGTAAATATGAATTTTGTCGTTTACCTTTTGGGCTAAGAAACGCCCCAAGCATCTTCCAGAGAGCAATCGACGATGTCCTCAGGGAGCAAATTGGCAAAACCTGCCACGTTTACGTCGACGACGTAATTGTCTATTCAAAAACGGCAGAAGACCATTTGAAAGATATCGAATGGGTGTTGCGGAGTCTCTATGAGGCAAATATGAGAATATCCGCCGAAAAATCGAAATTCTTCAAGACCGAAGTTGAATACCTAGGATTTGTTGTCTCAAGGGGAGGTGTGAAAACAAGCCCCGATAAAGTCAATGGAATCAAGTGTTATGAGCAGCCAACCACTCTTCGAGGACTACGTTCCTTTCTTGGATTGGCTAGTTACTATCGATGTTTCATTAAAGATTTTGCCAGCCTTGCAAAACCTCTGACTGATATGCTAAAGGGAGAAAATGGCAAAGTAAGTGCCACACAATCCAAAAAAATTAAAATTAAACTAGCACCAGAAGGTATAGATGCATTTAATAAACTTAGAGAAATTCTGGCATCAGAAGCTTATCCCGACTTCACTAAACCATTTGACTTAACAACCGATGCATCCTCAAGGGGTTTAGGGGCCGTCCTTTTACAAGAGAAAAAACCCATTACCATGATCTCAAGAACACTTAGAGATAGAGAAGAGCATTTGGCAACAAATGAAAGAGAACTCTTGGCGATCGTATGGGCTCTTAACACTTTGAGGAACTACCTGTACGGTGTTAACCAGATAAATATCTACACTGACCACCAGCCTCTAACGTTTGCGGTTTCTGATAAAAACCCGAACGCAAAAATCAAACGATGGAAGTCTCTAATAGAAAGCTTCAACGCAAAAATTTTGGAAAGGAAAACCATGTCGCTGACGCGTTGTCCAGACAGCACATGAATATGGTAAGAATTGAAATGGAGGCAAGCTCCGACTGCGCCACCATGCACATTTAGCAATCGATATTGACCTAAACTATAGAGACGGTGGATAAGCCCGTAAATTGCTATAGAAACCAGATAATTCTTCAAGAAAGCGAAAGCCAGTCAAAACAGACCTTTATAATATTTGGTTCAAAAAGCAGACATATAATTTCATTTTGCGACGTAGAGTCATTACTAAAAACTATGCAAGAATTATTAATGATGGCGTAGTTAACGCAATACATTGCAGCCTACCAGTGTTGGCAAAAATTCAACACCGACTGGTAGAACTTCACCCCAACGTAAGATTCCGTCATACCGAAAAGATGGTCACGGACATCTTCAGCGAAAGTGATTAACAAGAAATTATATTTGCTGAACACAACTGAGCTCATAGGGCAGCGCAAGAAAATGTAAAGCAGATCTTGGCTGACTATTTTTTCCCGAAGATGGATAAAAAGGCAAGGGAAATATCGGGTGATTTTTTAAGAGCTTGATAACTTTTTTTAAAAAAAAAACGCATAACATTTGCAAAATCTCATCGGTTCTTTATTTGAAACGTTAGATTGGTTCATGACATTTACTTTTTGAAGATAATTTCATTTAAATGTTGACCGCGGCTGCGTCTTAGGTGGTCCATTCGGAAAGTCCAATTTTGGGCAACTTTTTCGAGCATTTCGGCCGGAATAGCCCGAATTTCTTCGGAAATGTTGCCTTCCAAAGCTGGAATAGTTGCTGGCTTATTTCTGTAGACTTTAGACTTGACGTAGCCCCACAAAAAATAGTCTAAAGGCGTTAAATCGCATGATCTTGGTGGCCAACTGCTTATGCATCCCGAAAAAATGCATTTTCTTGTATGTGGTTTGTACGCTGGTGGAATCGCAAACTAACAAAATAAGAATAATTTGTATTTTAGTTAACTATCCAATTCTTCAAATTGTTTGAAAAAATATAGCCATAACGCAGTGCATCACGAAGGACGAGTCCACAATCTTATAAGGGTATCAAAGAAATCGATGATGGCATTGTATATACAATGCCACAGCAACGATATTGAGGTTGAAAAAGGAGATATTACCTTTAACATATTTAAGTTTTGACTTTCGATCAGTTAGTAAAGGTAAATGGGACCGAGTACCACAATCGACATCATACGGCTAGTGCATTTGGCACTCCAACGGCTCAAAGAGTCAATCCTTTATATATAGAGACATTGAGATAGCAATCGATATTGTGTTGCTTAAAATTATTTACTTCACTTGTTTAAGTTAATTAACCTTCTTCATCTTACTGAAGTGGACACAAAGCCATAACGGCAGTGCATTTGGAAGAATTCTATAATCTTATATGTAGGTATAAAGTCGATTTTCTTGTATATACACATTTAGCAATCGATATTGAGTTGCTGCAAATTATTTACTTCACTTATTTAAGTTAATTAACCTTCTTCATCTTACTGAAGTGGACATAAAGCCATAACGGCAGTGAATTTGGAAGAATTCCACAATCTTATATTTAGATATAAAGTCGATTTTCTTGTATATACACATTTAGCAATCGATATTGAGTTGCTTCAAATTATTTACTTCACTTATTTAAGTTAATTAACCTTCTTCATCTTACGAAAGTTGACATAAAGTCATAACGGCATGGCATTTGCAAGAATTCCACAATCTTATATTTAGATATAAAGTCGATTTTCTTGTATATACACTTGTATACACAATTAGCAATCGATATTGTGTTGCTTAAAATTATTTACTTCACTTATTTAAGTTAATTAACCTTCCTCATCTTACTGAAGTTGACATAAAGCCATAACGGCAGTGCATTTGGAAGAATTCTACAATCTTATATTCAGATATAAAGTAGATTTTCTTGTATATACACATTTAGCAATCGATATTGAGTTGCTTCAAATTATTTACTTAACTTATTTAAGTTAATTAACCTTCTTCATCTTACTGAAGTGGACATAAAGCCATAACGGCAGTGCATTTGGAAGAATTCCTCAATCTTATATTTAGATATAAAGTCGATTTTCTAGTATGTACACATTTAGCAATCGATATTGAGTTGATTCAAATTATTTACTTCACTTATTTAAGTTAATTAACCTTCTTCATCTTACTGAAGTTGACATAAAGCCATAACGGCAGTGCATTTGGAAGAATTCCACAATCTTATATTTAGATATAAAGTCGATTTTCTTGTATGTATACACATTTAGCAATCGATATTGAGTTGCTTCAAATTATTTACTTCACTTATTTAAGTTAATTAACCTTCTTCATAATACTGAAGTTGACATAGAGCAATAACGGCAGTGCATTTGGAAGAATTCCACAATCTTATATTTAGATATAAAGTCGATTTTCTTCTAGATACACATTTAGGAATCTATATTGAGTTGCTTCAAATCATTAGTTTAACATATTTAACCAATTAAGCTTCTTCATCTTACTGAAGTGGACATAAAGCCATAACGGCAGTGCATTTGGAAGAATTTTACAATCTTATGTTAAGGTATAAAGTCGATTTTCTTGTATATACACATTTAGCAATCGATATTGAGTTGCTGCAAATTATTTACTTCACTTATTTAAGTTAATTAACCTTCTTCATCTTACTGAAGTGGACATAAAGCTATAACGGCAGTGCATTTGGAAGAATTCCACAATCTAATATTTAGATATAAAGTCGATTTTCTTGTATATACACATTTAGCAATCGATATTGAGTTGCTTCAAATCATTAGTTTAACATATTTAAGTTAATTAACCTTCTTCATCTTACTGAAGTTGACATAAAGCCATAACGGCAGTGCATTTGGAAGAATTCCACAATTATATGTTAAATAAAGTCGATTTTTTGTATATACAAGCAATCGATATTTTCTTAGTTTATATTTAAGTTAATTAACCTTCTTCATCTTACTGAAGTGGACATAAAGCCATAACGGCAGTGCATTTAGCAATCGATATTGAGTTGTTCCAAATTATTTACTTCACTTATTTAAGTTAATTAACCTTCTTCATCTTACTGAAGTGGACATAAAGCCATAACGGCAGTGCATTTGGAAGAATTCCACAATCTTATGTTAAGGTATAAAGTCGATTTTCTTGTATATGCACATTTAGCAATCGATATTGAGTTGCTGCAAATTATTTACTTCACTTATTTAAGTTAATTAACCTTGTTCATTTTACTGAAGTTGACATAAAGCCATAACGGCAGTGCATTTGGAAGAATTCCACAATCTTATATTAAGGTATAAAGTCGATTTTCTTGTATATACACATTTAGCAATCGATATTGAGTTGCTTCAAATCATTTAGTTTAACATATTTAAGTAAATAACTTCTTCACTTAGTAAAGTTGACATAAAGCCATAACGGCAGTACAAGTGGAAGAATTCCACAATCTAATATTTAGATATAAAGTCGATTTTCTTGTATATACACATTTAGCAGTCGATATTGAGTTGCTTCAAAAATCATTAACATCAAATAATTAAGTTAATTAACCTTCTTCATCTTACTGAAGTTGACATAAAGCCATAACGGCAGTGCATTTGGAAGAATTCGACAATCTTATATTCAGATATAAAGTCGATTTTCTTGTATATACTCATTTAGCAATCGATATTGAGTTGCTTCAAATTATTTACTTCACTTATTTAAGTTAATTAACCTTCTTCATCTTACTGAAGTTGACATAAAGCCATAACGGCAGTGCATTTGGAAGAATTCCACAATCTTATGTTAAGGTATAAAGTCGATTTTCTTGTATATGCACATTTAGCAATCGATATTGAGTTGCTGCAAATTATTTACTTCACTTAGATCTTTTTGTATAAATTCGATTTTCTTGTATATACACATTTAGCAATCGATATTGAGTTGATTAAAGTCGATTTTCTTGTATATACACAATTAT
>NW_026090287.1:0-19014 GCF_024586455.1 Bactrocera neohumeralis
ATATAAACATCTGATGATTCGGTGGTAATCAACAACAAACAGTTCAGCAACTTGGAATTCACCATAATGAAACCAAGAATTCTTCTCGTACAGTTTACACCTAGCGAAACTGAACGATTGAAGATATTATTCCTAGAGGCTCTAGAGTATTACTGTGGTAACCCTTTTTGGCATTGCTCTGACTTTCGTCTTCGGATTGCACAAATACAATCAACGGCTGAAGCGTATAATATTGCCGATAAAACTTGCAACAGTCGCGGAAACAAAAGTAGCAGCCATAGACGCATCACCGAACTGCAACGAATCAACAATCGAGATACGAAGTAACCTGCCCTAATTTGGTAACATTCCGTATTCCTGGAAATCGCTTGAGGACAAGCATAAATTCGAGGGGGAAGAGTTAAAAAATAAAACATTGTATTCAACTGTGGGGACACACCAAATCTGGCAACACCAATTCGGTGTTGTAAAATACCATTTTTCGGACATCTCCTGTGGATTACCCAAGCTGAATTACGGAATGTCGGGTAACGCTCATTTCTTTCGTGTCATTCATTTTTGGGAAGGCTTTGTGCTTTAAAAATTTTAATTTGAAATTATAAATATAATTTAATTATTTTATTATCAATTAATTATATAAATAAAGTTTGTTAAAAAATAACTTACATGCAAGAAAATTGGTTTTATACCTAAATGTAAAATTGTGGACTTTTTCCAAATGCACTGCCGTTTTGGCTTTATGCCAACTTCTGTAAGATAAAGAAGGTTAATTAACATTAATATGTGAAGCTAATGATTTGAAGCCATTCGACACAGATTGCTTAATGTATTTATGCAAGAAAATCGATTTAATACCTAAATGTAAAATTCTGGAATTTTTCCAAATGCACTGTCGTTTTGGTTTTATGCCAACTTCTGTAAGATGGAGAAGGTTAATTAACATTAATATGTGAAGCTAATGATTTGAAGCAATTCGTTGTGGATTTCTAAATGTGTATATGCAGGAAAATCGGTTTTATACCTATATATAAAATTCTAAATATTGTCTACTTTGGTAAAATGAAGAAAGTTAACTAACTTTAATATGTAAAGTTAATGATTTGAAACAACTTTATCTGTATTTTTAAATGTGTTCGTTGCACTTAGTTTCTATGCAGTTTGCCGGGTGTACTTACTTTGCCTTTAGTTAAATATCGCTTTGCGTATTAATTGAAATAAAAGATTTCCGAATTTTAGTGGGAAAAAAGGTAACAATTTGTAAATAGGTATTTATTTCCCTTTGCGGGCGAAACTTCAATATTTGTACAATACAAATTCCAAGATTTTCCAGATTTGTGCTATTTTTTTCAATTCACTGTTCACTATTCACTATTGATGCTCCTGATGCTCCTGCGTCCTGCACTCACACACGCGACCGGATTGGGGATCCAAATTTGGACCAGAACTTTAAAACGCTTGTAAATTGGCGGATCAACGGGAACTAGTTGGCGATCAAGAAAAAAGGGCGAAGTGCTTAGATTACCGGCGTAAAACGAATTGTGATACACCCCGATCTAACCAATCCTTTTTAATCGGCTGAGTGGTGAAAAAACGATTATGGTGTGCGTGCAGTGTGGTTTGTTTGTTGCATGGTATGATGATGCAGGTTGTGTGCTGAATGTTGTGTTGTATGCTGAATGTTGTGTTGTGTGATGAATGTGAGTGTGGTGATTAATGTGGTGTGGAGGGGCGAGATGCCATGAAGTCGCATAAACATCCCGGCCCCCCTAGGCGAATTAATTGCCTAGAAGTCGCTGCAGTTTCTGTAGGGTGCTCACTACAGCGCTGAAACCCGTCGCCTTTCGCTGGTTACGATGATGATGATGTGGTGGTGTCTGCGAACGTGCACCTCGGGATTGTGTAGAGCGATGGGCTCGTCGGCGTTGAACGTGACTCCCGTGCTGATGGTGCCTCTGCTGACCATGCCGGTGACTGGCGGGCGTTGATTGAACCGAGCGTCGAGGAAATCGGTGAAAAAGTGTATGATGCGGTCGGTGGCAGTACTGACACGACCCGTCGGACATGCACTCCAACGTAGCGTGCGTGTCTGCCAAGCACGTCATGCAGTGGCCGTGAGCTCTAGCGATGTGTTGACGCTGAGCGGGTGTCATCGCCTTGAAAATTGTACACCGCTTCAAGACATGGGGTCGATGGCATAGGCTGCATCGCGGCGGCACATACTCCTCGACCTGCTCCTCGACCGCTTCCCTCAATGGTCGACCGGATGATTGGCTGGGCGGGCTTGTGTCTTGTCGCCTCCTTGGTGCGGCGATGGGTGCAGCGGATGCTGCATTTGCATTACTTGCGGACCTTACCGACTGGGGGTTATTGCGGGTTTCTTCTACGTCCATTTCTAGTGAAATAGGACTATGTATATTAACTTGGTTTTGCTAGTAGTATGAAATATGCTACTCATTATATATGTATGTGTGTATTATATATATAGATGTATGTATTTATGTATATGTGTGTACTATATATATAGATGTATGTATTTATGTATTGTATATTACTTATATATGGATTTTATTGTTTATTATTAACCGCGTTCATTATGCTTTTGATTTATACGTACGGATTGTACAACGGTATATTTTTAATTAATTATTGTTTGATTTTATGTATGCGTTTGCGTTCGCTTATTTTCGGTGATCGGTTCTTCGGTATTTGGAAGAAAACACAATTTCACTAGTGGTCGAGTTAGTAGGCCAGTTTGTGTTCGCACATCTACTACTCTTATATGGCCATCTCGTCCCCGATGTACCTTTTCAATGCGACCTAGTCGCCATTCGGTTGGGGGAAGGCATTCGTCCTGTATGATGACGCATTCGCCTGTACTGGGTTCCTTCTGGATCGTTTTCCATCGATATCTCTTATGGAGATCTTTAAGATAGTCCTCCTTCCATCTGTGGCTGAATTCATGATGGAGAGTCTTGATTCTTTTCCATCGATTTATTAAACTGAGTGAGTCTCCTTCTGTCTCAGGTATGGCGAGAAGAGGAGCTCCTCTGAGGAAATGTCCAGGTGTAAGAGCTGTGAAATCGGAGGGATCTTGCGAGAGTGGTGATACAAGGTACATTGTTTACACATAAAAATCGTCTTTTTAAGTTGTGGCTTTAGTCGCGGTATATAAAATTCTTGTCGGACCATTTGCTGCATCAAGCGATGCTCACCATGTAGTGTAAGCTGGTGAAGGTATATTAGGAATAAATGAGTAAACCGGGATTTCTCAGGTATAATAATGGGATGTCGTTCGTTATAACTAAGGCTGGAGTTCGCTAATCTTCGATTTTCCCTTATTAATCCCTTGGCGTCCAAGAATGGATTTAAAACGAGAAGAGAGCTTCCCTTTTCGAGTGGTCGTCTTTCGACCAACTTTGCTTTCTCTCGACTGAAATAGCGAGTTTGGGTGTAGGTAATGAGACTAACTTTTGTTGCAAATCGGTATGCGTTAGTTGTACGCAAGGATCATTTGGTATCCCTTTCATTTTTTGTTTAAGTCTTTGGGTGAATTTGTGCATGTACGCGATTACTCTTAGTGCTCTAGGAAATGAAGAAAATCGGTGGAGAATATCATCCTCTTCTGGAGTGATATGAAAATTTTCAATTTTCAGACTTTCCGGCGGTATTATATTACGAGCGGGAGACTTTGGCCAGAATTCCTGTGATTCTGTTAGCCATGTTGGACCATTCCACCAGAGTGTAGTGCTGGTGAGGTGCAGTGGCTTGCAACCTCTTGTCCCAAGATCCGCTGGGTTATCCGCACTTGCAACATGTTGCTATTTTGTTGGGCCAACTAAGTCTAGAATTTGGGATATTCGGTTAGATACATAGGTCTTCCAGCAATAGGGTGGTTTTTCTAACCACGCTAAAACTATTTCTGAGTCGGACCAAAGATACGTTTTGTGATCGGTTAATCTCAGATGGGTTTGAACTAACGAAATTAATTTTGCTAACAGAAGAGCACCATTCAGTTCAAGCCGTGGCAGACTGAGTGTCTTCAAAGGTGCAACTTTGGCTTTGGCTACCAAGAGGTGTGCAGATATTTTGTTATCGTACTGTGTGCGTACGTAAACTGTTGCGCAATAAGCCTTTTCAGATGCATCACAGAAACCGCGTAATTCTGTGTTAATGTTAGGGGTGAAATTTACCCATCGAGGGACTCGAATTTCTGAAATAGTATGCAAATTGTTAGCAAATTGTACCCATTTTGTTAAACGTACAGGTTTTACCTGTTCATCCCATTCAGTGAAATCTTGCCACAATTCTTGAATGAGGATTTTTGCTTGAATCATTATTGGCGAAAGCCATCCTGCGGGGTCGAAAAGTTTTGCCACCGAGGAAAGTATTTGGCGTTTTGTACTGGCGGACATTGCAGATATTGAGTCAATTGTATATGAGAATTGATCTGTTATCGCATTCCATTGAACCCCTACGGTTTTTGTTGTACTGGCCGTTTCAAATTTAAGGAAATTTGTATCTAATAAGTCTTCCTTTTTTATGTCTTTTATTATTTCGGGATGATTTGATGTAATTTTCTTTAATGGGAATCCCGATGAATTTAGTGCTTTGATCACTTGAGATAGTGATTCGCACGCTAATGACAGATTGTGGCTACCTGATAAAATATCATCAACATATGTTTGTGTTTGTAACACGGAAGTTGCTAAGGGTAAATTTGTTTCACACGTTTTTGCTAATTCATGCAGTGTCCTGATCGCCAAATAGGGTGCGCAATTGATGCCAAAGGTGACGGTTTTAAGTTTGTAGTCGCGGATTGGACTATTACTTGATTTGCGGAAGACTATACGCTGAAAGTCTTGGTCATCTTTATGTACTAGAATTTGTCTGTACATTTTCTCTACATCCCCGTTAAAAACGTATTTAAACATGCGCCAATTTACTATTAGCAGCATGAGATCAGGTTGTAAGGTTGGGCCAGTATATAGTACGTCGTTGAGTGATTTGCCTGAGCTTGTACACTTTGAGGCATTGAAAACCACTCGTACTTTTGTTGTGATTTTATCAGGTCTTATTACCCCATGATGTGGAAGGTAAAAAGATAAATATCTACCTTTAGATACTTTTTCATATGGCACAGCTTCTTCCATATGATTGAGGTCTAGATACTCGTCCATCACATTATCATATGCTGATTTGAGCTCACTTTTCTTTATCAGACTTTTTTACATGCTTAGAAATTGCTGGACTGCTGATATTCTAGAGTGGCCTAGAGCTATGGTTTCAGGAAAAGTTGGTTTGAATGGTAGTCGCACAACATAACGACCATGTTCGTTTCTTGTTGTTGTGGACTTGTAATAGGCTTCGCACGCCTGATCTTCTTCTGAAAGTTGAGTAGTCTGAGGTAATTCTTCTACATCCCAGAATTTTTTAAGTTCATTATTTAAATATTCGTTTGAAATATTTTCAACTTCAGTTGTAAAAGAATTAATTTTTTTTGTGACTTGGCCACTTAATATCCACCCAAAGATTGTATTTTGGGCTAACAATTTATTGGATATTTTTTCTATACCTTCAAGAATTATTTGAGGTATTAAGTCGCTACCTAATAACAAATAAATTTGTGATGGGGTATGGCAGTTGGGATCTGCTAATTTGAGATATGAGCATTTTTCCCATTGCTTTTTATTCACTTCACAGCTTGGAAGCAAATTTGTGAGTTGCGGTAGAACGATGGCTTGTGCATCTATTCTTATATCCGCGTTTGGGGAGACTATAGTGATTGGGCAAATTTTGTTTGAATTTTGTATAATTCTTCCGCCCATTCCTGAAATTTGGAAATTTGAATTTTTACAGGCAATTTTAGCCGATTTTGAGCTTTAGATGATATAAAGGATCTTTGAGAACCTTGATCTATTAATGCTCTTAATTTGAATAATTCTCCTCTATGTTCAATAGCGATGACCGCAGTGGGTAAAAGAATTTTGCTTTCATTCTCTGAATGAAGAGCTTGAATTTTTGCTGCTTTAGAGCAACATGGTTGTTCTTCCCTTTTTTCGGGATTTGAGATTTCGGGATTATCACTTTTGGTTGTAGTGACTAACCCGGTGGTTTTATGAAATTGATTTTGCTTCATATTTTGAAAATTTGTAATATGAAGCAATGAGTGATGTCTTCGTTGACAGTACACACAACTAAATTTGCTTTCACAGTCTTTTGTCGTATGAGCATTCGACAGACAGTTGATGCAAAGTTTATGTTGTCTGACAAGATTGTTTCTGTCAGAAACGGATAATTTTTTAAATTTCTCGCAAGATCTTATATTGTGACCTCCTTTACATATTTTACATAATGGTTGCCATTTATTTGTTTGATTTGTCACAAATGTTTGGCTTCTATTAGCGTGCCTAGTATATTGTGTATTATTGCTGGCTTGGGGTTTAAAAAAGTTTTTATTCGACTCATTTTGATTATTTTTTTGCTTGACTATTTTTTTGTCAACTCGCTCAGCTATTTCGTACTGAGTTGTTAAGAAGTCTTTCATTTGATGCCATTTTGGCGATTTCTTTCTTGCCACTAGTGATTGCTCCCATCGTAGCAAAGCAGCATCAGGCAGTGTTGCTGCACAAATATTTACTAGGATAGGGTCCCACGATTCTGTGGAAATCTTTTGTGTTTCTAACACAGATAAACAATTAGTCACTGTCGAGTATAGTTTTTGAAACTCTTGGCTGGTTTCTTGTTGAATTTTTGGTAAATTCATTAAAATTGTTATTTGGTTGTCTACCAATACTCTTTCATTTTCGTATCTTTCGACCAGTGCTTCCCAAGCCAGATTAAAGTTTTCGTCATTTAAAGCGAAACGCTTGACGATACTGCCAGCTTCCCCTTTTGTTTTGTATCTGAGATGGTACAGCTTTTGAGCTCGTGAAAGTTTGGGATGGTTAATGTATACGGCAGTGAACATGTCCCGGAAGGACGGCCACTGCTCATAACCTCCGTGAAAAACTTCAGTATCACAAGCTGGCACTTTCAAGAATATACCTGTATCTATTTCATCTTTTTGAGTCGTAACTACTGTCGGGGGAGGAGTAGTGGCTCTACATGGCCTTAATAAATTTATTTGGTCCAATATCATTGCCTTCGTAATTTCATATTGTTCGAGGCAGTTTTCATATTTAGCTGACGCCGAAGCTTTTACGTTTTCTGGGAGTTCAGCGTCGTCAGTATCTAGTACTGTATCGTATGCTGCCAGAAGGCGTGCCCATATGCTATCTATGCTTTGAATTTTTAAATTTAGAACCGATTCTGTGTTATCATTAATCGGGGAAGCAGTAAATCTTGTGCAGTATCTAACAAAACTGTCACTTTCAGTTATGAACCTTGACACTGAAATATCTTTGGTTCTTTTTTGTTTGGCACCCTGCTTTGAGCGTGTAGCTTCTGCAGGTGTGCTTTGTGATTTATCATCATCAGCCATTTTCGGAATTTCTAATAATTGAGGTGTTCTTGGTTTAACCTCTTTTGATTTTTCCGATTGCATTTATAGAATTAAATTGTAAGCTTTGAGCTTGGCAATATTTTGCTTTGAAATACAATTAAAATTGGTATTATGAGCAAATGCGTAAATTAGAATTGAAAAGAAAAATAGATTTGAAACTTTTATTATTAATTGAATGATATAATATAAATTTACGAACACGTATTCACCGCATAAATTGTCAAAACCAAAAAAATGTTTATATATAATAATAATAATAAATTAATAGTAATCGCAAAAATAAACGTATGTATATATTTATATGCATATAGTTATGCTTAATATTTGTTTGTTCTTTCGTTTCCCTTCTAGTTTCGCACAATTGTCATATACATATGTACATGCATATGTATGTATATAATACGTATGTGCAATGTAGCGAAATGTGCGGAACAATGATACTAAATAAGTATAAAATTTTTTCCGAAATTTCGATAATTACTCGATGTATGCACATATGTATATATGTACTATAAGCATGTATATATGTAAAAATGTACATATGTGAATATGAGTGTTGGTTAATTTTATTTAATTTTCCAATGTTTGAATATGGATATCCTCCATATATGTACATATATGTTAACATGGCAAATGTTAACAATTACTAAATAAGTAATAACACATAATCAGCAATAATGAGCAAATCATAGCGGAAATGCATCTTTAGTTGCACAACATTTCCCACAGTAAAAGCCAGACGCTTTCATCAGCATAAAAGCTCATTTTTCGGCGTGAAGCGGAAATCCAACACGCGCAACCGAAATAAGCCAATTCGGAGAATCGGCAACAAAGTCAGCAGTTGGCCGGTGCAACGTAGCTTAAGTTTTAAGTAAATTAATTCTTAAGTTTAGTCTTAGCTCTGTAATGAAGCGAACAAGTAATAAAAAAATTTTTTTTTAAAAGAAATTAACATCAAATTTCTTAACTCCATTTCCAACGTGGGGCCTTCGCTAGTCGCGTTTCGTATCAATACAATTCGCGGGTGTATCCACAAGTCTTGGTTAAAAAGTTTGTGCTGTCGTGATTCTCAGCGGCTACCATTAGAAGACAAGGATAATACTTACCACCCCATAGACGGCGAAAGCTTGGGCTAGGACTCAACAGAAGTGCAGGAAAAGAGGCCCCCTAGTCGCCAATAGCAAACGGGAAACGCAAGACGTTAGCCGCCTGCCCAGGAGAATGTTCCTGCTACTAGAGTAAGAATTAATTTTAAGAATAAATATTAATATATTCACATATGTAAAAGAATTTTTAAAATATAAAAAGTGAAACTGTTTAATGTGAAACAAACTATGTTTAAGAAATCTTTAATGCAAAGGTGAACATAATTTAAGAATAGTGACATAATTTAAGAAAGAGAGCGCAATTCAGAAAAAATAATTGAACTAGACGAAATAATATTATATCGAAAAGCTAACTAAAAGTGAAAAATTTAAAAAGGAAACTTTTAACTCAAAACAAAATAAGCTAGGGATAAATTAAATTTTTAAAATAAAAAAGTGAATAATAGAACTATATCAATCATGCCAGTTAATCCTGCCAACCTTGTTCGGCCACCAATACTTAATGCACCCCAAGGGCCACCAGCATCTTCTGGTCAGCCTCTTACCTCTTTTAATTAATTCTCTATGGATGAGTTAACTACCGTAATCACAGGAATTGTGAACAATGTCTTAAGGACTGAAGAGCGAAACATGGTTCAAGCCGTCCTTAACCCAAATTCCAACTTTTCAAACTTCACGGACATTACCATAGACTCAAGACTACCCGGGAATGTCTCTGAATTAGACAAAATACCAGATGTGGTACGATGTCTTCGGGAGTTCTCCGGAAATCCGGGAGAATTCACATCTTGGAGGTAAAGCGTGGACAGGATCCTCCAGATATATGAGCCTCAAAGAGGTACCCCAAAATATTGTGGCATCCTCAATGTCATTAGAAACAAAATCGTGGGCAATGCCGACATTGCCTTGGAGTCCTATAACACTCCACTGGATTGGAAGGCGATCTCCAGTTGCCTAACATTGCATTACGCGGATAAACGCGACCTCGGTACCCTTGAGTACCAAATGACCTCTCTCGTACAGGGTAGCAATACAATTCAAGAATTTTACCAAAAGGTATATTCTCATCTCTCACTAATTCTGAACAAACTGGGATGCATGAAAGTCGGCGCAGAAGCCATGCACCTTCTAACTCGTACGTATAGGGATAAAGCCCTAGACCCGTTCGTTCGCGGACTCAAAGGAGATCTACCGAGACTCCTTGGAATGAGGGAACCAGCAGATCTCCCTCAGGCACTCCACCTGTGTCTCAAACTAGAGAATCAAACCTTCAGGTCACATTATGCCTTGAGCAATAATAACAATATCAGCAGGAAACCACAAGAGTTTCATCCACCACTACCTCCCAGAAGGATAAACAATGAGTTTTACCCCGAATTGGCATACTTGCCCCAACCAAGGTTGTACGCAGCCACTCCACATGGACCACCGCAAATGAACTATCAAGTTCAACGCCAGCAACAGGCGCCCCAATATGCACAACAGCATTACAATCCACCACCACGTCCTTTGCATAAGCCACAGCCACGTCCAGAACCAATGGACATTGACCCATCACTGCGAACTAGGAATATTAATTATATGAATAGGCCACTTAATAATGACCCTATTAACAAAAGACCTCCTCCTGGCAACCCTCCAGCTCCTGTACCCCCTAATAAAATCCAAAGGAATTTCCATATAGATTCCGAACAACCCCAAGCTTACTATCCTACCACGACAATTGACAAGCAGACGAACGACAACTCTAGCCATTACGATGACGAATGTTACAGAGACAGAAATGATGAAGGTCAGGACGATAGCTACATAGACACGACTGATTTACATTTTTTAGAATGAGTCACTCTTCGCTGCCCTATGTTGAATGCAGGCTGAAGAGTGGAGATATTGTGAAAATTTTAGTAGATACAGGATCTACGAAAAACTATATACGATCCTCTATCGTGCCCAATCCAATAAATAACGAAAGAATTTTTTTTGCGAAATCCATAGCAGGAGACATCGAAATCAAACAGCATACCTTTCTAAACCTATTTAACTCAGACAAAAAACTGAAATTCTACTTCCTCCCAACTCTAACATCATTCCATGGTATAATTGGGAATGATAGCCTTAAGGAGCTTGACGCAGTCATCCACGTAAAGAATAACTTCATGGAGTTAGAAGGCAATACCAAAATTAAAATCAAGCAGCTAGCTTCAAGATCTGTTAACAAAATACATATTAAGGAAGATAACTTGTCACAAAAACATCAGAAGGAAATTAATAATTTAGTCGAAAATGTTTCTAATCTCTTTACGGAACCAAACGATAAACTTACCTATACCACTAAAGTCATAGGAGAAATCAGAACGCACAAGGACACTCCCGTTTATACAAGGTATTACCCTTACCCAATGTCATAAAAGGTGAAGTCGAAACCCAAATCAACAAAATGTTAGACGATGGCATCATTCGACCATCAAGATCACCTTATAATTCACCCGTTTGGGTTGTAGCTAAAAAACCCGATTCCCAAGGGAATAAGCAATACCGAATCGTTATTGACTATAGGAAGCTTAACTCGATTACTGTAGCAGACCGTTACCCAATACCCCAAATTAATGAGGTACTATCCCAGCTTGGGAAAAACAAATACTTTTCCGTTTTGGATTTAAAGAGTGGATTCCATCAAATCTCTCTCAAAGAATCCGATATTGAGAAAACAGTTTTCTCAATAAACAATGGCAAATACGAATTCACAAGACTGCCATTCGGACTCAAGAATGCCCCTTCAATTTTCCAGCGAGCCTTAGATGACATTCTTCGTCATCACATTGGGAAAATTTGCTATGTCTATATCGATGATATAGTCGTTTTCAGCAACTCTGAAGAAGAGCACACCCTCCACTTAAACCAAATTTTCAAAACCCTTGAAGACGCAAACATGAAAATACAATTAGACAAATGCCTATAGCAGAAAGCAATAGCTAAAATACCTTACCCCAAAAATATTAAGCAACTTCGCTCATTTTTAGGCCTTACCGGCTACTATCGTCGCTTTATTAAAGATTACGCCATGCTGGCTAAACCCCTAACCATACTCTTAAGAGGGGAAGAAGGACGTATATCTAAAAACTAAGTCCAGCAAAATCAATATCGAATTGGATGAAGACGCAAAAGATGCCTTCAACAAAATTAAAAATTCACTCATGTCTGACGACGTCATACTTTCCTATCCTGACTTCAATAAAGAATTCCATCTAACGACCGATGCGTCAAACTTTGCAATTGGTGCAGTCCTTTCGCAGGACAAACACCCCATCGCCTTCATCTCCCGAACACTAACCAAAACAGAAGAAGCCTATGCTACGAACGAAAAAGAGTTTTTAGCAATCATCTGGGCTTTAAACAATTTCAGGAATTATCTATACGGTTCAGCCAAAGTAAAAATTTATACAGACCACCAACCCCTTACACAGGCCCTCAGCAATAAAAATAACAACTCAAAAATGAAACGTTGGAAAGCCACACTGGAAGAATACAATCATGAACTCCATTACAAACCAGGCACAACTAACGTGGTAGCCGACGCACTATCAAGAACGCCTCCCGAACCAATTAACGCCTTGTCAGTAACCCAGCATAGTGACGAGAGCTCATCCGATAACTTAATTTGGCATGTAGAATCCCCAATTAACGTTTTCAAATACCAAATCTTCCTAAATTCAGGCCCAATTTCTACCTATCAATTCAAGATAGTATTCCCCACATACCATAGACACGTCATTGAAGAACCGGAATATAACTCAGAAACATTAATAAATCTCCTAAAAAGGTACTTAAACCCCTCCATAATAAATTGCATCAAAACCGACGAAAGAACTATGGGTAAAATTCAACATATATACCCGATCCACTTCAGTAACTATAAAACCAGGTTTTCTCAACTCCAAGTCCAGGATGTGACAGACGAACAGCAACAAGAAGAAATAATCATAAATACCCATAAAAGAGCACATAGGAATTCTCGTGAAAACAAACTTCAAATTTTAGAAAATTACTATTTTCCCTCCATGACCAAAACAATAAAAAGAATTATTCAGCAATGCTCAGTTTGCAAAGAAAATAAGTACGACCGCCACCCTACCAAACCAAAACTAGGAGAAACCCCTATTCCACAATTTCCAGGACAAATCTTACATATTGATATTAACATAACTGAACGAAATTTCGTCCTTACAGCCATAGACAAATTTTCAAAGTATGCCCAAACCAAAATCCTTCGCTCCAGAGCCGTAGAACACGTTAAGGAACCTCTCCGCGAACTACTGTTTCAATTTGGCGTACCAGAAACGGTAGTTATAGACAATGAAACGTCTTTGAATTCAGCTTCCATTCGATTTTTATTGGAAGATACCCTAAATATACAAATTTTTAAAACACCACCTTATGCAAGTTCCGTAAATGGTCAAATAGAGCGATTTCACTCGACCCTCACAGAAATAATGCGCTGTTTAAAAGCAGAGCGAAGTTTCACCTCATTCGCCGAACTCCTTGATAACTCCGTCTACGAGTACAATTTTTCAGTCCACTCCTCCACAAAGAAAAAACCAATAGAGGTGTTTTTCGGGAGAAGAATCTCCACAGACCCAAGCCAATTTGAAAGAGCTAGGGAAGAAATTATCTCGGAACTAAAAAATAGACAACTAAAAGATCTTTCCTACCATAATAAAACCCGACATCCAATTAGAACATATAACCCTGGAGAAACAATTTACGTTAGGATACACAAACGACTAGGAACCAAAATATCTCCAAAATTTAGAAAAGAAATAGTAAAGGAAGACAAAAATTCCACCGTTTTGACAGAATCAGGAAAAGTAGTTCATAAACGCAATATAAAAAATCAAAACTAAAATTTCTGTTTCCAGACTTCTCCTTATTTACCCAATATTCGCATCAATAGACATTTATGACTACTCCACGGCACAAATAGTTACGATAAATGACGGACTAGTAAAAATCCAGAATGGAGACTTCAGGCTAATACACATAATCGACCTCAACAAGTACGAACAATTTCTGACGGACATGTACAGATTCACCTCTTCGGACATACCCAAGGACACAATCCTTTATCCCATCCTAAAACACGAATTAACCCAATCTCTTCAAATTTTAGATACAATAAAACCTGTCGAAAGAAGACAGAAAAGATCCATAGATAGTTTAGGAACGGCTTGGAAATTCATAGCCGGAAGCCCCGATCACGAGGATCTGGATGTAATAACCAAAAATCTTAATGATATCAATAATAATAATAATAAACAAGTACTAATTAACAATATTTTTAACGAAAAAATTAATAACATTAGCATGATAGTAAATAATCTTCTTAATAACATAAGGAAAGATACTTATATAGAAAACGAAACTATTATAAATTTGCAGAATAGAATAAGATTAATAAAAGAAGAGTTGATTAACATTAAATATGCCATACAGTGGGCAAAGAAAGACATTTTAAATACATTATTGTTAAATAAAAATGAAATCGAAATTGCGTTAGAAAATTTAGAAAATGACGAAATACCTTTCAAAAATGCTGAAGAAGCACTAGAAATATCAAATATTAATGTAATTAGTCAAAATATGACAATATTTTACTTGGTAAAAATACCATTAACTATTAAGGAAAATTTTCAAAAAATGATTATAAGACCAGTTGTTAAGCAAAACAAAATTATAATTAATGTCGAATTTGATAAAATATTAAAGGGTACAAAAGATACCTATGGAATTAAAGAAGTATGTAATAATTATAAGAAAATTGAGATTTGTAAGCAAACTCAACTAGTAAATATAAGTAATAGTAGTTGTATACCTAGAGTAGTAAATAGCCTAAATTCATCTTGCACTTTAACAAACGGCCAACATATCCAACAAATCGAAGATGTAAAACCCGGCACCATATTACTTAATGGCTTTCAAGGGATAATAGATGCTGACGGAATGCAGAAAAATTTATCAGGGACACACCTTATTAATTTTCATAACTCAACGTTAAAAATAAATCATCAATTTTACATTAATTACGATTTGGTTCCACTGCCGGCAATCCCAGCAGCCCTGCAACCAGCACCAATTGAAAGAAATCGAATTGAATTACTTTCTCTCCAGGCCTTAAAAGAGTTTCACATTGATAACATACGAAGAATAAATCTTCTGAAGACAGCAATGATATCCAATAGCTCCCTTTCACTTGGAGCCGTTGCATCTATCATTCTCGGTATAATATTTTTTCGAAAATTCTGGAAAAAGCACCAAAACAGAATAATTATATCTTCAAGCCTGGACCTTAACCAGATGCCCCCGGCGAATATTGATCTTAAGGAGATCAAAAATCTTTCCAATGATCAAAATACTTACATCAATTTTAACAACCTCCCCTATTTTTGATAGGCTCTCGGGACGATCGCTTTTAAGAGGGGAAGTGTTAACATGGCAAATGTTAACAATTACTAAATAAGTAATAACACATAATCAGCAATAATGAGCAAATCATAGCGGAAATGCATCTTTAGTTGCACAACATTTCCCACAGTAAAAGCCAGACGCTTTCATCAGCATAAAAGCTCATTTTTCGGCGTGAAGCGGAAATCCAACACGCGCAACCGAAATAAGCCAATTCGGAGAATCGGCAACAAAGTCAGCAGTTGGCCGGTGCAACGTAGCTTAAGTTTTAAGTAAATTAATTCTTAAGTTTAGTCTTAGCTCTGTAATGAAGCGAACAAGTAATAAATAAAGTTTTTTTTAAAAGAAATTAACATCAAATTTCTTAACTTATACTCTGATGATTTTTCTATGTTCCGTTTTGACGACTTTTTTTTTTTTTTTTGGTTTTAAAGTTCGTTGACCTTTATATTGGTCCGTTGGTATGTATTAAGACAGAGAGAAAACGTAAGAGAGATAATCGAGAAATATGTAGTTAGATCGCGATATACATATGTACACATATGTACATACACAAATATCCACTGTTATGTTGTTGTTATATTTTTTTTCCTTCTGCCTTTGCTTATTTTTAAAGCGATCCTGCTTGTTGCTTTGTTAGCACAAGGGGTATCACCAGAACTTGCAAGTAAGAATACTTGACTTTGAAAAAATTTTAGGTTTTTTTTTGTAGTTTGTTTGGAGACACGAAGTAAGCTTGAAGGCAGGTAGTTATGTAACAACAGTTTTTCAAAAAATTTTTGCAGTTGATTTATGTATGTACCATATGTCCATGAATATATGTATATTAATTACGGCATATAAAATTTGGCGCGGAAAGTTTGATTGCCCAAAAAATCTTTGTATGTATGTATATGTATATGCCCATATGTATGTATGTATGTATCATTTATATAGTTGAGTACCTTTAATTACAATATGTGTGCATATGTATGTATTTGCATTTCCTTTTTATTTTCTCGCCTTTTCTTATTTATTATAGGCGATCCTGCTTGTTGCTTTTTTAGCCCAAGGGGTATCACCAAAACATGCAAGTAATAATACTTGACTTTGAACATTTTTTTTTTTTTGATTTTGGGAAATTACAGTGTGTTTGCAAACACAAAATAAGCAATAGGCAGGTACCGTAAATTTTTCATTTATTTCGGTACCTATATACATACATATGTATACACCGAACTGTCTAACCGGTTTTTGTATAGAACAGTTGGCTATTTTTAATTAACTGTATGTAGTATTACAGCTCAAACTGTATTTTAAACATACATATGCGCATAAATACTTTTATTAAAAATTAAATTGGAAAGGACTCACTTTTTCCTCCGCCAAGGGTTTTTGGGCAATACTTATATGGATGCGTTCTCTCTATGTCGTTTCTCTTTTTGATTTTATTTTCGCCTTTGATGTTTTCCGTGTTGAGTTTGTAGTCTCCTCCCACGTTGCTGGTAATCCTTGTCTGCTTTTCCGTATGTTTTGGGGTTTTTGTCACTTAAATACGTATACGTATGTATGTTTGTACGTATTTTTGTTGTTTTCTCCACTGCACTGCACTCTGGCTATGTATGTGCTGTTGAGTATTTTATATACTTTTATTATTATTATTTTTTTTTCTCACAGCACTTTTTAGTATTGTTTCTATGTTCTATTGTCACTTCACTTTGGTTTTATTTTCTTTAGTTAGTTAATTTGTGTTAAATCGCGCCCGTTTATGTATTATGCAGAGTTGAGGTTATTGACCTTTGTTTTGTGTTATAACGCGCCCGTTTAATGCTATTTGTTAATATCTACCGGCACTTTTCTTCACTTTTTAACTTTTTAACTTTGTTTTTTCTTTATTGCGTCGTTATGTATTTAATTTTTATTTTTTCACTTTCTATATTCGTTTGTGGAGTTTTATTTTAGGTGCCTTTCTGAGCGGCTCGAAGGACCATTTGTTCGTTGCACTTAGTTTCTATGTAGTTTGCCGGGTATACTTACTTTGCCTTTAGTTAAATATCCCTTTGCGTATTAATTGAAATAAAAGATTTCCGAATTTTTGTGGGAAAAAAGGTAACAATTTGTAAATAGGTATTTATTTCCCTTTGCGGGCGAAACTTCAATATTTGTACAATACAAATTCCAAGATTTTCCAGATTTGTACAATTTTTTACAATTCACTGTTCACTATTCACTATTGATGCTCCTGATGCTCCTGCGTCCTGCACTCACACACGCGACCGGATTGGGAATCCAAATTTGGACCAGAACTTTAAAACGCTTGTAAATTGGCGGATCAACGGGAACTAGTTGGCGATCAAGAAAAAAGGGCGAAGTGCTTAGATTACCGGCGTAAAACGAATTGTGATACACCCCGATCTAACCAATCCTTTTTAATCGGCTGAGTGGTGAAAAAACGATTATGGTGTGTGTGCAGTGTGGTTTGTTTGTTGCGTGGTATGATGATGCAGGTTGTGTGCTGAATGTTGTGTTGTATGCTGAATGTTGTGTTGTGTGATGAATGTGGTGTGGAGGGGCGAGATGCCATGAAGTCGCATAAACAAAATGTGTATATGCAAAAAAATCGGCTTTATACCTATATGTAAAATTATGGAATTTTTTCCAAATGCACTGCCGTTATGGCTTTATGTCAACTTGTGTAATATGATGAAGGTCAATTAACTTTAATATATGAAGCTAATGATTTGAAGCAAATTCATATTTATTTCTAAATGTGAATATGAAAGAAAATCGGTTTTATACCTAAATGTAAAATTGTGCACTTTTTTTAAATCCACTTCCGTTTTGGCTTTATTTTAACTTGAGTAAGATGTTGAGGGTTAATTAACGGTTTGTAATACAACCGTTTTGGCTTTATGCCAACTTCAGTAAGATGAAGAAGGTAAATTAACTTTAACACATAAAGTTAATGATTTGAAGCCATTCGACACAGATTACCAAATGTGTATATGCAAGAAACTCGATTTTATACCTAAATATAAAATTCTGGAATTTTTTCCAAATGCACTGCCGTTTTGGCTTTATGCCAACTTATGTAAGATGACGAAGGTTAATTAACTTTAATATGTGAACCTTATGATTTGAAGCAATTCTTTGTGGATTTCTAAATGTTTATATGCAAGAAAAGCGGTTTTATACCTAAATGTAAAATTCTGGAATTTTTCCAAATGCACTGCTGTTATGGTCTTATGTCAACTTTGGTAAAATGAAGAAAGTTAATTAACTTTAATTTATGGAGTTAATGATTTGAGGCAAGTTCATATATATTTCTAAATGAGTTTATGCAAGAAAATCGGTTTTATACATATGTAAATGTCAAGTTGTGGACTTTTTCCAAATGCACTGCCGTAAGGCTTTATGCCAACTTCTGTAAGATGAAGAAGGTTAATTAACTTTAATATGTGAAGCTAATGATCTGAAGCAATTCGTAGTGGACTTTTGCGTATATGCAAGAAAATCGGTTTTATACCTAAATGCAAAATTCTGGAATTTTTCCAAATGCACTGCTGTTTTGGCTTTATGCCAACTTCTGTAAGATGAAGAAGGTTAATTAATTTGAATATGTGACGTTAATGATTTGAATCAACTCGATATGGACTGCTAAAGGTTTAAATACAGGAAAATCGTTTTTATTCCTAAATGTAACATTATGGATTTATTTCCAAATTCACTGCCGTTATGGCCTTATGTCAACTTGAGTAAGATGATGAATGTTAATTAACTTTAATATGTTAAGCTAATGATTTGAAGAAACTTGATATGGATTTCTAAATGTGTACATGCAGGAAAATCGGTTTTATACCTAAATGTAAAATTTTGGAATTTTTCCAAATGCACTACCGTTTTGGCTTTATGCCAACTTCTGTAAGATGGCGAAGGTTAATTAACTTGAATATATGACGTTAATAATTT
>NW_026090288.1:0-14996 GCF_024586455.1 Bactrocera neohumeralis
TTTGGAAGAATTCGACATTCTTATATTCAGGTATAAAGTCATTTTTTTGTACATACACATTTAGCAGGCGATATTAAATTGCTTTAGATCATTAATTTAACATATTTAAGTTAATTAACTTTCTTTATCTTACCGAAGTTGACATAAAGCCATAACGGCAGTGCATTTGTAAAAATTCGCAATCTTATATTCAGGTATAAAGTCGATTTTCTTGTATATACACATTTTGCAGTCGATATTGAATTGCCTTAAATCATTAATTTAACATATTTAAGTTAATTAACTTTCTTTATCTTACCGAAGTTGACATAAAGCCTCAACGGCAGTGCATTTGGAAGAATTCGACATTCTTATATTCAGGTATAAAGTCGATGTTCTTGTATATCCACATTTTGCAGTCGATATTGAATTGTCTTAAACCATTAATTAACCATATTTAAGTTAAATAACTTTCTTCATCTTACTTAAGTTGACATAAAGCCATAACGGCAGTGCATTTGGAAGAATTCGACATTCTTATATTCAGGTATAAAGTCGATTTTCTTGTATATACACATTTAGCAGTCGATATTGAATTGCCTTAAATCATTAATTTAACATATTTAAGTTAATTAACTTTCTTCATCTTACTGAAGTTGACATAAAGCCATAACGGCAGTGCATTTGGAAGAATTCGACAATCTTATATTCAGGTATAACGTCGATTTTCTTGTATATACACATTTAGCAATCGATATTGAATTGCCTTAAATCATTAATTTAACATATTTTAGTTAATTAACTTTCTTCATCTTACTGAAGTTGACATAAAGCCATAACGGCAGTGCATTTGGAAAAATTCGACAATCTTATATTCAGGTATAAAGTCGATTTTCTTGTATATACACATTTAGCAGTCGATATTGAATTACCTTAGATAATTAATTTAACATATTTAAGTTAATTAACTTTCTTCATCTTACCGAAGTTGACATAAAGCCTCAACGGCAGTGCATTTGGAAAAATTCGAATCTTATATTCAGGTATAAAGTCGATTTTCTTGTATATACACCATTTAGCAGTCGATATTGAATTGCCTTAAATCATTAATTTAACATATTTAAGTTAAATAACTTTCTTCATCTTACTGAAGTTGACATAAAGCCATAACGGCAGTGCATTTGGAAAATTCGCAATCTTATATTCAGGTATAAAGTCGATTTTCTTGTATATACACATTTAGCAGTCGATATTGAATTGCCTTAAATCATTAATTTAACATATTTAAGTTAATTAACTTTCTTCATCTTACTGAAGTTGACATAAAGCCATAACGGCAGTGCATTTGGAAGAATTCGACATTCTTATATTCAGGTATAAAGTCGATTTTCTTGTATATACACATTTAGCAGTCGATATTGAATTGCCTTAAATCATTAATTTAACATATTTAAGTTAATTAACTTTCTTCATCTTACTGAAGTTGACATAAAGCCATAACGGCAGTGCATTTGGAAGAATTCGACAATCTTATATTCAGGTATAAAGTCGATTTTCTTGTATATACACATTTAGCAGTCGATATTGAATTGCCTTAAATCATTAATTTAACATATTTAAGTTAATTAACTTTCTTTATCTTACCGAAGTTGACATAAAGCCTCAACGGCAGTGCATTTGGAAGAATTCGACATTCTTATATTCAGGTATAAAGTCGATTTTCTTGTATATACACATTTAGCAGTCGATATTGAATTGCCTTAAATCATTAATTTAACATATTTAAGTTAATTAACTTTCTTCATCTTACTGAAGTTGACATAAAGCCATAACGGCAGTGCATTTGGAAGAATTCGACAATCTTATATTCAGGTATAAAGTCGATTTTCTTGTATATACACATCTTATATTCAGGTATAAAGTCGATTTTCTTGTATATACACATTTAGCAGTCGATATTGAATTGCCTTAAATTATTAATTTACCATATTTAAGTTAATACGCCTTCTTTATCTTACTGAAGTTGACATAAAGCCATAACGGCAGTGCATTTGGAAGAATTCGACAATCTTATATTCAGGTATAAAGTCGATTTTCTTGTATATACACATTTAGCAGTCGATATTGAATTGCCTTAAATCATTAATTTAACATATTTAAGTTAATTAACTTTCTTCATCTTACTGAAGTCTACATAAAGCCATAACGGCAGTGCATTTGGAAGAATTCGACATTCTTATATTCAGGTATAAAGTCGATTTTCTTGTATATACACATTTTGCAGTCGATATTGAATTGCCTTAAATCATTAATTTAACATATTTAAGTTAATTAACCTTCCTCATCTTACTGAAGTTGACATAAAGCCTTAACGGCAGTTCATTTGGAAGAATTCGACAATCTTACGTTCAGGTATAAAGTCGTTTCTCTTGTATATACACACTTAGCAGTCGATATTGAATTGCCTTAAATCATTAATTTAACATATTTAAGTTAATTAACTTTCTTCATCTTACTGAAGTTGACATAAAGCCATAACGGAACTGCATTTGGAAGAATTCGACAATCTTATATTCAGGTATAAAGTCGATTTTCTTGTATATACACATTTAGCAGTCGATATTGAATTGCCTTAAATCATTAATTTAACATATTTAAGTTAATTAACTTTCTTCATCTTACTGAAGTTGACATAAAGCCATAACGGCAGTGCATTTGGAAGAATTCGACAATCTTATATTCAGGTATAAAGTCGATTTTCTTGTATATACACATTTAGCAGTCGATATTGAATTGCCTTAAATCATTAATTTAACATATTTAAGTTAATTAACTTTCTTCATCTTACTGAAGTTGACATAAAGCCATAACGGCAGTGCATTTGGAAGAATTCGACAATCTTATATTCAGGTATAAAGTCGATTTTCTTGTATATACACATTTAGCAGTCGATATTGAATTGCCTTAAATCATTAATTTAACATATTTAAGTTAATTAACTTTCTTCATCTTACTGAAGTTGACATAAAGCCATAACGGCAGTGCATTTGGAAAAATTCGACAATCTTATATTCAGGTATAAAGTCGATTTTCTTGTATATACACATTTAGCAGTCGATATTGAATTGCCTTAAATCATTAATTTAACATATTTAAGTTAATTAACTTTCTTCATCTTACTGAAGTTGACATAAAGCCATAACGGCAGTGCATTTGGAAGAATTCGACAATCTTATATTCAGGTATAAAGTCGATTTTCTTGTATATACACATTTAGCAGTCGATATTGAATTGCCTTAAATCATTAATTTAACATATTTAAGTTAATTAACTTTCTTCATCTTACTGAAGTTGACATAAAGCCATAACGGCAGTGCATTTGGAAGAATTCGACAATCTTATATTCAGGTATAAAGTCGATTTTCTTGTATATACACATTTAGCAGTCGATATTGAATTGCCTTAAATCATTAATTTAACATATTTAAGTTAATTAACTTTCTTCATCTTACTGAAGTTGACATAAAGCCATAACGGCAGTGCATTTGGAAGAATTCGACATTCTTATATTCAGGTATAAAGTCGATTTTCTTGTATATACACATTTAGCAGTCGATATTGAATTGCCTTAAATCATTAATTTAACATATTTAAGTTAATTAACTTTCTTCATCTTACTGAAGTTGACATAAAGCCATAACGGCAGTGCATTTGGAAGAATTCGACAATCTTATATTCAGGTATAAAGTCGATTTTCTTGTATATACACATTTAGCAGTCGATATTGAATTGCCTTAAATCATTAATTTAACATATTTAAGTTAATTAACTTTCTTCATCTTACTGAAGTTGACATAAAGCCATAACGGCAGTGCATTTGGAAGAATTCGACATTCTTATATTCAGGTATAAAGTCGATTTTCTTGTATATACACATTTAGCAGTCGATATTGAATTGCCTTAAATCATTAATTTAACATATTTAAGTTAATTAACTTTCTTCATCTTACTGAAGTTGACATAAAGCCATAACGGCAGTGCATTTGGAAGAATTCGACAATCTTATATTCAGGTATAAAGTCGATTTTCTTGTATATACACATTTAGCAGTCGATATTGAATTGCCTTAAATCATTAATTTAACATATTTAAGTTAATTAACTTTCTTCATCTTACTGAAGTTGACATAAAGCCATAACGGCAGTGCATTTGGAAGAATTCGACAATCTTATATTCAGGTATAAAGTCGATTTTCTTGTATATACACATTTAGCAGTCGATATTGAATTGCCTTAAATCATTAATTTAACATATTTAAGTTAATTAACTTTCTTCATCTTACTGAAGTTGACATAAAGCCATAACGGCAGTGCATTTGGAAGAATTCGACATTCTTATATTCAGGTATAAAGTCGATGTTCTTGTATATACACATTTTGCAGTCGATATTGAATTGCCTTAAATCATTAATTTAACATATTTAGGTTAATTAAATTTCTTCATCTTACTGAAGTTGACATAAAGCCTTAACGGCAGTTCATTTGGAAGAATTCGACAATCTTACATTCAGGTATAAAGTCGTTTTTCTTGTATATACACAATTAGCAGTCGATATTGAATTGCCTTAAATCATTAATTTAACATATTTAAGTTAATTTACCTTCCTCATCATACCGAAGTTGACATAAAGCCATAACGGCAGTGCATTTGGAATAATTCGACAATCTTATATTCAGGTATAAAGTCGACTTTCTTGTGATTACACATTTAGCAATCAATATTGAGTTTTTTTAAATCATTAATTTAACATATTTAAGTTAAATAACTTTCTTCATCTTACTGAAGTTGACATAAAGCCATAACGGCAGTGCATTTGGAAGAATTCGACAATCTTATATTCAGGTATAAAGTCGATTTTCTTGTATATACACATTTAGCAGTCGATATTGAATTGCCTTAAATCATTAATTTAACATATTTAAGTTAATTAACTTTCTTCATCTTACTGAAGTCGCCATAAAGCCATAACGGCCGGGCATTTGAAAAATTCGACAACCTTATATACAGGAATAAGGACGACGTTCTTGTATATACACATTTAGCAGTCGATATTGAATTGCCTTAAATCATTATTTTACCATATTTTAGTTAATTACTTCTTCTCTTTACCGAAGTTGACATAAAGCCATAACGGCAGTGCATTTGGAAGAATTCGACATTCTTATATTCAGGTATAAAGTCGATTTTCTTGTATATACACATTTAGCAGTCGATATTGAATTGCCTTAAATCATTAATTTAACATATTTAAGTTAATTAACTTTCTTCATCTTACTGAAGTTGACA
Source organism: Bactrocera neohumeralis (assembly GCF_024586455.1). Classification (NCBI taxonomy): domain Eukaryota; kingdom Metazoa; phylum Arthropoda; class Insecta; order Diptera; family Tephritidae; genus Bactrocera; species Bactrocera neohumeralis. The sequence goes on from NW_026090288.1 coordinate 5,326, forward strand.
TAAAGCCATAACGGCAGTGCATTTGGAAGAATTCGACAATCTTATATTCAGGTATAAAGTCGATTTTCTTGTATATACACATTTAGCAGTCGATATTGAATTGCCTTAAATCATTAATTTAACATATTTAAGTTAATTAACCTTCTTCATCTTACTGAAGTTGACATAAAGCCATAACGGCAGTGCATTTGGAAGAATTCGACATTCTTATATTCAGGTATAAAGTCGATTTTCTTGTATATACACATTTAGCAGTCGATATTGAATTGCCTTAAATCATTAATTTAACATATTTAAGTTAATTAACTTTCTTCATCTTACCGAAGTTGACATAAAGCCATAACGGCAGTGCATTTGGAAGAATTCGACAATCTTATATTCAGGTATAAAGTCGATTTTCTTGTATATACACATTTAGCAGTCGATATTGAATTGCCTTAAATCATTAATTTAACATATTTAGTTAATTAACTTTCTTCATCTTACTGAAGTTGACATAAAGCCATAACGGCAGTGCATTTGTAAAAATTCGACAATCTTATATTCAGGTATAAAGTCGATTTTCTTGTATATACACATTTAGCAGTCGATATTGAATTGCCTTAAATCATTAATTTAACATATTTAAGTTAAATAACTTTCTTCATCTTACTGAAGTTGACATAAAGCTACTGAAGTTGACATAAAGCCATAACGGCAGTGCATTTGGAAGAATTCGACATTCTTATATTCAGGTATAAAGTCGATTTTCTTGTATATACACATTTAGCAGTCGATATTGAATTGCCTTAAATCATTAATTTAACATATTTAAGTTAATTAACCTTCCTTCATCTTACTGAAGTTGACATAAAGCCATAACGGCAGTGCATTTGGAAGAATTCGACAATCTTATATTCAGGTATAAAGTCGATTTTCTTGTATATACACATTTAGCAGTCGATATTGAATTTGCCTTAAATCATTAATTTAACATATTTAAGTTAATTAACTTTCTTTATCTTACCGAAGTTGACATAAAGCCATAACGGCAGTTCATTTGGAAGAATTCGACATTCTTATATTCAGGTATAAAGTCGATTTTCTTGTATATACACATTTAGCAGTCGATATTGAATTGCCTTAAATCATTAATTTAACATATTTAAGTTAATTAACTTTCTTCATCTTACCGAAGTTGACATAAAGCCATAACGGCAGTTCATTTGGAAGAATTCGACAATCTTATATTCAGTTATAAAGTCCATTTTCTTGTATATACACATTTTGCAGTCGATATTGAATTGCTTTAAATCATTAATTTAACATATTTAAGTTAAATAACTTTCTTCATCTTACTGAAGTTGACATAAAGCCATAACGGCAGTGCATTTGGAAGAATTCGACATTCTTATATTCAGGTATAAAGTCGATTTTCTTGTATATACACATTTAGCAGTCGATATTGAATTGCCTTAAATCATTAATTAACCATATTTAAGTTAATTAACTTTCTTCATCTTACTGAAGTTGACATAAAGCCATAACGGCAGTGCATTTGGAAGAATTCGACAATCTTATATTCAGGTATAAAGTCGATTTTCTTGTATATACACATTTAGCAATCGATATTGAATTGCCTTAAATCATTAATTTAACATATTTAAGTTAATTAACTTTCTTTATCTTACCGAAGTTGACATAAAGCCTCAACGGCAGTGCATTTGGAAGAATTTGACATTCTTATATTCAGGTATAAAGTCGATGTTCTTGTATATACACATTTTGCAGTCGATATTGAATTGCCTTAAATCATTAATTTAACATATTTAAGTTAATTAACCTTCTTCATCTTACTGAAGTTGACATAAAGCCATAACGGCAGTGCATTTGGAAGAATTCGACAATCTTATATTCAGGTATAAAGTCGATTTTCTTGTATATACACACTTAGCAGTCGATATTGAATTGCCTTAAATCATTAATTTAACATTTAAGTTAATTAACCTTCCTAATCTTACTGAAGTTGACATAAAGCCATAACGGCAATGCATTTGGAAGAATTCGACAATCTAATGTTCAGGTATAAAAACGATTTTCTTGTGTATACACATTAAGAAGTCGATATGAATTTGCTTTAAATCATTAATTTAACATAGTTAAGTTAATAAACCTTCTTCATCTTACTGAAGTTGACATAAAGCCTTAACGGCAGTTCATTTGGAAGAATTCGACAATCTTATATTCAGGTATAAAGTCGATTTTATTGTACATATATACACACTTAGCAGTCGATATTGAATTACCTTAAACATTAGTTTAACATATCTTAGTTAATTGTGCTTCTTCATCTTGCTGAAGTTGACATAAAGCCATAACGGCAATGCATTTGGAAGAATTCGACATTCCTATATTCAGGTATAAAGTCGATTTTCTTGTATATACAGAATCAACAATCGATATTGAATTGCTTTAAATCATTACTTTGACATATTTAAGTTAATTAACTTCCTCATCTTACTGAAGTTGACATAAAGCCATAACGGCAGTGCATTTGGAAGAATTCGACATTCTTATATTCAGGTATAAAGTCGATTTTCTTGTATATACACATTTAGCAGTCGATATTGAATTGCCTTAAATCATTAATTTAACATATTTAAGTTAATTAACTTTCTTCATCTTACCGAAGTTGACATAAAGCCATAACGGCAGTGCATTTGGAAGAATTCGACAATCTTATATTCAGGTATAAAGTCGATTTTCTTGTATATACACATTTAGCAGTCGATATTGAATTGCCTTAAATCATTAATTTAACATATTTAAGTTAATTAACTTTCTTCATCTTACTGAAGTTGACATAAAGCCATAACGGCAGTGCATTTGGAAGAATTCGACATTCTTATATTCAGGTATAAAGTCGATTTTCTTGTATATACACATTTAGCAGTCGATATTGAATTGCCTTAAATCATTAATTTAACATATTTAAGTTAAATAACTTTCTTCATCTTACTGAAGTTGACATAAAGCCATAACGGCAGTGCATTTGGAAGAATTCGGTATTCTTATATTCAGGTATAAAGACGATTTTCTTGTATATACACATTTAGCAGTCGATATTGAATTGCCTTAAATCATTAATTTAACATATTTAAGTTAATTAACTTTCTTCATCTTACTGAAGTTGACATAAAGCCATAACGGCAGTGCATTTGGAAGAATTCGACAATCTTATATTCAGGTATAAAGTCGATTTTCTTGTATATACACATTTAGCAGTCGATATTGAATTGCCTTAAATCATTAATTTAACATATTTTAGTTAATTAACTTTCTTCATCTTACCGAAGTTGACAAAAATCCATAACGGCAGTGCATTTGGAAAAATTCGACAATCTTATATTCAGGTATAAAGTCGATTTTCTTGTATATACACATTTAGCAGTCGATATTGAATTGCCTTAAATCATTAATTTAACATATTTAAGTTAATTAACTTTCTTCATCTTACCGAAGTTGACATAAAGCCATAACGGCAGTGCATTTGGAAAAATTCGACAATCTTATATTCAGGTATAAAGTCGATTTTCTTGTATATACACATTTAGCAGTCGATATTGAATTGCCTTAAATCATTAATTTAACATATTTAAGTTAATTAACTTTCTTCATCTTACTGAAGTTGACATAAAGCCATAACGGCAGTGCATTTGGAAGAATTCGACAATCTTATATTCAGGTATAAAGTCGATTTTCTTGTATATACACATTTAGCAGTCGATATTGAATTGCCTTAAATCATTAATTTAACATATTTAAGTTAATTAACTTTCTTCATCTTACCGAAGTTGACATAAAGCCATAACGGCAGTGCATTTGGAAAAATTCGACAATCTTATATTCAGGTATAAAGTCGATTTTCTTGTATATACACATTTAGCAGTCGATATTGAATTGCCTTAAATCATTAATTTAACATATTTAAGTTAATTAACTTTCTTTATCTTACCGAAGTTGACATAAAGCCATCACGGCAGTGCATTTGGAAGAATTCGACAATCTTGTATTCAGGTATAAAGTCGATTTTCTTGTATATACACATTTAGCAGTCGATATTGAGTTGCTTTAAATCATTAATTTAACATATTTAAGTTAATTAACTTTCTTTATCTTACCGAAGTTGACATAAAGGCATAACGGCAGTGCATTTGGAAGAATTCGACATTCTTAAATTCAGGTATAAAGTCGATGTTCTTGTATATACACATTTTGCAGTCGATATTGAATTGCCTTAAATCATTAATTTAACATATTTAAGTTAATTAACTTTCTTCATCTTACTGAAGTTGACATAAAGCCATAACGGCAGTTCATTTGGAAGTATTCGACACCTTATATTCAGGTATAAAGTCGATTTTCTTGTATATACACATTTAGCAGTCGATATTGAATTGCCTTAAATCATTAATTTAACATATTTAAGTTAATTAACTTTCTTCATCTTACTGAAGTTGACATAAAGCCATAACGGCAGTGCATTTGGAAGAATTCGACAATCTTATATTCAGGTATAAAGTCGATTTTCTTGTATATACACATTTAGCAGTCGATATTGAATTGCCTTAAATCATTAATTTAACATATTTAAGTTAATTAACTTTCTTCATCTTACCGAAGTTGACATAAAGCCATAACGGCAGTGCATTTGTAAAAATTCGACAATCTTATATTCAGGTATAAAGTCGATTTTCTTGTATATACACATTTAGCAGTCGATATTGAGTTGCCTTAAATCATTAATTTAACATATTTAAGTTAATTAACTTTCTTCATCTTACTGAAGTTGACATAAAGCAATAACGGCAGTGCATTTGTAAAAATTCGACAATCTTATATTCAGGTATAAAGTCGATTTTCTTGTATATACACATTTAGCAGTCGATATTGAATTGCCTTAAATCATTAATTTAACATATTTAAGTTAATTAACTTTCTTTATCTTACCGAAGTTGACATAAAGCCATAACGGCAGTGCATTTGGAAGAATTCGACATTCTTATATTCAAGTATAAAGTCGATTTTCTTGTATATACACATTTAGCAGTCGATATTGAATTGCCTTAAATCATTAATTAACCATATTTAAGTTAATTAACTTTCTTCATCTTACTGAAGTTGACATAAAGCCATAACGGCAGTGGATTTGGAAGAATTCGACAATCTTATATTCAGGTATAAAGTCGATGTTCTTGTATATACACATTTAGCAGTCGATATTAAATTGCCTTAAATCATTAATTTAACATATTTAAGTTAATTAACTTTCTTTATCTTACCGAAGTTGACATAAAGCCTCAACGGCAGTGGATTTGGAAGAATTCGACATTCTTATATTCAGGTATAAAGTCGATGTTCTTGTATATACACATTTTGCAGTCGATATTGAATTGCCTTAAATCATTAATTTAACATATTTAAGTTAATTAACATTCTTCATCTTACTGAAGTTGACATAAAGCCGTAACGGCAGTGCAGTTGGAAGAAATCATCAATTTTATGTTCAGGTATAAAGCTGACTTTCTTCTGATTACAATTTTAGCAATCGATATTGAGTTGCTTCAAATCATAAGTCTAACATAATTAAGTTAATTAAACTTCTTCATCTTACCGAAGTTAACATAAAGCCATAACGGCAGTGCATTTGGAAGAATTCGATATTCTTATATTCAGGTATATTGTCGATTTTCTTCTATATACACATTTAGCAGTCGATATTGAATTGCCTTAAATCATTACTTTAACATATTTAAGTTAATTAACCTTCTTCATCTTACTGAAGTTGACATAAAGCCATAACGGCAGTGCATTTGGAAGAATTCGACAATCTTATATTCAGGTATAAAGTTGATTTTCTTGTGTATGCACACTTAGCAGTCGATGTTGAATTGCCTTAAATCATTAATTTAACATTTAAGTTAATTAACCTTCCTAATCTTACTGAAGTTGACATAAAGCCATAACGGCAATGCATTTGGAAGAATTCGACAATCTTATATTCAGGTAAAAAGTCGATTTTCTCTTATATACACATTTAGCAGTCGATATTGAGTTGCACTAAATAGTTAAGTTAACATCTTTAAGTCAATTAATCTTCTTCATCTTACCGGAGTTGACATAAAGCCATAAGGGCAATGCAGTTGGAAGAAATGAGCAATCTTATGTACAGGTATAAAGTCGACTTTCTTGTGATTACACATTTAGCAATCGATATTGAGTTGCTTCAAATCATTACATTAACATACTTAAGTTAATTAAACTTCTTCATCTTACCGAAGTTGACATAAAGCCATAACGGCAGTGCATTTGGAAGAATTCGACATTCTTATATTCAGGTATAAAGTCGATGTTCTTGTATATACACATTTAGCAGTCGATATTGAGTTGCCTTAAATCATTAATTTAACATATTTAAGTTAATTCACTTTCTTTATCTTACCGAAGTTGACATAAAGCCTCAACGGCAGTGCATAAGGAAGGATTTGACATTCTTATATTCAGGTATAAAGTCGATTTTCTTGTATATACACATTTAGCAGTCGATATTGAATTGCCTTAAATCCTTAATTTAACATATTTAAGTTAATTAACTTTCTTCATCTTACTGAAGTTGTTATAAAGCCACAACGGAAGTGCATTTGGAAGAATTCAACAATCTTATATTCACATATAAAGTCGATTTTCTTGTATATACACATTTAGCAGTCGATATTGAATTGCCTTGAATCATTAATTTAACATATTTTAATTAATTAACTTTCGTGATCTTACTGAAGTTGACATAAAGCCATAACGACAGCGCATTTGGAAGAATTCGACAATTTTATATTCAGGTATAAAGTCGATTTTCTTGTATATACACATTTAGCAGTCGATATTTAATTGCCTTAAATCATTACTTTAACATATTTAAATTAATTAACCTTCTTCATCTTACTGAAGTTGACATAAAGCCATAACGGCAGTGCATTTGGAATAATTCGACATTCTTATGTTCAGGTATAAAGTCGACTTTCTTGTATATACACATTTAGCAATCGATATTGAGTTGCTTCAAATCATTAATTTAACATATTTAAGTTAACTATGCTTCTTCATCTTACTGAAGTTGGCATAAAGCCTAAACGGCAGTGCATTAGGAAGGATTTGACATTCTTATATTCAGGTATAAAGTCGATTTTCTTGTATATACACATTTAGCAGTCGATATTGAATTGCCTTAAATCATTAATTAACCATATTTAAGTTAATTAACTTTCTTCATCTTACTGAAGTTGACATAAAGCCTTAACAAACTTTCTTCATCTTACTGAAGTTGACACAAAGCCATAACGGCAGTGCATTTGGAAGAATTCGACAATCTTATATTCAGGTATAAAGTCGACTTTCTTGTATATACATACTTAGCAGTCGATATTGAGTTGCTTCAAATCATTAATTTAACATATTTAAGTTAATTCACTTTCTTTATCTTACCGAAGTTGACATAAAGCCTCAACGGCAGTGCATAAGGAAGGATTTGACATTCTTATATTCAGGTATAAAGTCGATTTTCTTGTATATACACATTTAGCAGTCGATATTGAATTGCCTTAAATCATTAATTAACCGTATTTAAGTTAATTAACTTTCTTCATCTTACTGAAGTTGACATAAAGCCATAACGGCAGTGCATTTGGAAGAATTCGACAATCTTATATTCAGTTATAAAGTCGATGTTCTTGTATATACACATTTAGCAGTCGATATTGAGTTGCCTTAAATCATTAATTTAACATATTTAAGTTAATTCACTTTCTTTATCTTACCGAAGTTGACATAAAGCCTCAACGGCAGTGCATAAGGAAGGATTTGACATTCTTATATTCAGGTATAAAGTCGATTTTCTTGTATATACACATTTAGCAGTCGATATTGAATTGCCTTAAATCATTAATTAACCGTATTTAAGTTAATTAACTTTCTTCATCTTACTGAAGTTGACATAAAGCCATAACGGCAGTGCATTTGGAAGAATTCGACAATCTTATATTCAGGTATAAAGTCGATGTTCTTGTATATACACATTTAGCAGTCGATATTGAGTTGCCTTAAATCATTAATTTAACATATTTAAGTTAAATAACTTTCTTCATCTTACTGAAGTTGACATAAAGCCATAACGGCAGTGCATTAGGAAGGATTTGACATTCTTATATTCAGGTATAAAGTCGATTTTCTTGTATATACACATTTAGCAGTCGATATTGAATTGCCTTAAATCATTAATTAACCATATTTAAGTTAATTAACTTTCTTCATCTTACTGAAGTTGACATAAAGCCATAACGGCAGTGGATTTGGAAGAATTCGACATTCTTATATTCAGGTATAAAGTCGATGTTCTTGTATATACACATTTTGCAGTCGATATTGAATTGCCTTAAATCATTAATTTAACATATTTAAGTTAATTAACATTCTTCATCTTACTGAAGTTGACATAAAGCCGTAACGGCAGTGCAGTTGGAAGAAATCATCAATTTTATGTTCAGGTATAAAGCTGACTTTCTTCTGATTACAATTTTAGCAATCGATATTGAGTTGCTTCAAATCATAAGTCTAACATAATTAAGTTAATTAAACTTCTTCATCTTACCGAAGTTAACATAAAGCCATAACGGCAGTGCATTTGGAAGAATTCGATATTCTTATATTCAGGTATATTGTCGATTTTCTTCTATATACACATTTAGCAGTCGATATTGAATTGCCTTAAATCATTACTTTAACATATTTAAGTTAATTAACCTTCTTCATCTTACTGAAGTTGACATAAAGCCATAACGGCAGTGCATTTGGAAGAATTCGACAATCTTATATTCAGGTATAAAGTTGATTTTCTTGTGTATGCACACTTAGCAGTCGATGTTGAATTGCCTTAAATCATTAATTTAACATTTAAGTTAATTAACATTCCTAATCTTACTGAAGTTGACATAAAGCCATATTGGCAGTGCATTTGGAAGAATTCGACATTCTTATATTCAGGTATAAAGTCGATGTTCTTGTATATACACATTTTGCAGTCGATATTGAGTTGCCTTAAATCATTAATTTAACATATTTAAGTTAATTCACTTTCTTTATATCATTAATTTAAAAACATTTGTTAATTAAATTTTTTATCTTCCCAAAGGGAATAAAGCCTAACAATTAGGAAGGGATTTAATTTTTATTTTCAGGTAAAAATGATTTTTTTTTAACAATTTGGGGCAGGATATTAAATTTGTTTTAAAATTAATTAACCATATTTGAATTTAAACCCCTTTTTCATCTACTGGGGTGCCATAAATGGATTTAAGAATTGAAACTATTTTCCCCAATAAAGTCGATGTCTTGTATATAACATTTAGCAGCGATAAATTTTTAAATCTTTTAAATATTTGAATTAACTTTCTTTATCTTAGAAGTTGAATAAAGTTTCAACGGCAGGGTTTGGAATTAAAATTCTTTTTATTCAGGTATAAAGTCGATGTTCTGAAAAAATTTTTGCAGCGAATTGAATTCCCTTAAACAATTTAAATATTTAATTAACATTTTCATTTTACTAATTATTAAGGCAGGGTAAAAATAAATTTTATGTTCAG
>NW_026090289.1:0-12204 GCF_024586455.1 Bactrocera neohumeralis
TGGCGTTATGTCAACTTCAGTAAGATGAAGAAGGTAAATTAACTTAAAGATGTTAAGTTAATGATTTAAAGCAACTCAATATCAACTGTTTAATGTGTATATACAAGCAACTCGAATTTATACCTGAATATAAGATTGTCGAATTCTTCCCAATGCACTGCCGTTATGGCTTTATGTCAACTTCAGTAAGATGAAGAAACTTAATTAACTTAAATATGTTAAATTAATGATTTAAAGCAACTCAATATCGACTGCTAAATGTGTATATAAAGAAAATGGACTTTATACCTGAATATAAGATTGTCGAATTCTTCCAAATGCACTGCTGTTATGGCTTTATGTCAACTTCAGTAAGATGAAGAAGGTAAATTAACTTAAATATGTTAAATTAATAATTTAAAGCAACTCAATATCGACTGCTTAATGTGTATATACAAGAAAATGGACTCTATACCTGAATATGAGATTATCGAATTCTTCCAAATGCACTGCCGTTATGGCTTTATGTCAACTTCAGTAAGATGAAGAAAGTAAATTAACTTAAAGATGTTAAACTAATGATTTAAAGCAACTTAATATCGACTGCTTAATTTGTATATACAAGAAAATCGACTTTTTACCTGAATATAAGATTATCGAATTCTTCCAAATGCACTGCCGTTATGGCTTTATGTCAACTTCAGTAAGATGAAGAAGCTTAATTAACTTAAATATGTTAAATTAAATATTTAAAGCAACTCAATATCGACTGCTTAATGTGTATATACACGACTTTTTCCTGAATATGAGATTATCGAATTTTTCCAAATGCACTGCCGTTATGGCTTTATGTCAACTTCAGTAAGATGAAGAAAGTAAATTAACTTAAAGATGTTAAACTAATGATTTAGAGCAACTCAAAATCGACTGCTTAATGTGTATATACAAGAAAATCGACTTTATCGCTGAATATAAGATTGTCGAATTCTTCAAAATGCACTGCCGTTATGGCGTTATGTCAACTTCAGTAAGATGAAGAGGGTAAACTAACTTAAATATGTTAAATTAATGATTTAAAGCAACTCAATATCGACTGCTAAATGTGTATATACAAGAAAATCGAATTTATACCTGAATATAAGATTGTCGAATTCTTCCCAATGTACTGCCGTTATGGCTTTATGTCAACTTCAGTAAAATGAAGAAGGTAAATTAACTTAAAGATGTTAAATTAATTATTTAAAGCAACTCAATATCGACTGCTTAATGTGTATATACAAGAAAATGGACTTTATACCTGAATATAAGATTGTCAAATTCTCCCAAATGCACTGCCGTTATGACTTTATGTCAACTTCAGTAAGATGAAGAAGGTAAATTAACTTAAATATGTTAAGTTAATAATTTAAAGCAACTCAATATCGACTGCTTAATGTGTATATACAAGAAAATGGACTCTATACCTGAATATAAGATTGTCGAATTCTTCCAAATGCATTGCCGTTATGGCCTTATGTCAACTTCAATAAGATGAAGAAGGTAAATTAACTTAAAGATGTTAAATTAATGATTTAAGGCAATTCAATATCGACTGCTTAATGTGTATATACAAGAAACTTGAATTTATACCTGAATATAAGATTGTCGAATTCTTCCCAATGCACTGCCGTTATGGCTTTATGTCAACTTCAGTAAGATGGATAAGGTAAATTAACTTAAAGATGTTAAATTAATGATTTAAAGCAACTCAATATCGACTGCTTAATGTGTATATAAAGAAAATGGACTTTATACCTGAATATAAGATTGTCGAATTCTTCCAAATGCACTGCTGTTATGGCTTTATGTCAACTTCAGTAAGATGAAGAAGGTAAATTAACTTAAAGATGTTAAATTAATGATTTAAAGCAACTCAATATCGACTGCTTAATGTGTATATACAAGAAAATGGACTTTATACCTGAATATAAGATTAACGAATTCTTCTAAATGCACTGCCGTTATGGCGTTATGTCAACTTCAGTAAGATGAAGAAGGTAAATTAACTTAAAGATGTTAAGTTAATGATTTAAAGCAACTCAATATCAACTGTTTAATGTGTATATACAAGAAAATCGAATTTATACCTGAATATAAGATTGTCGAATTCTTCCCAATGCACTGCCGTTATGGCTTTATGTCAACTTCAGTAAGATGAAGAAGGTAAATTAACTTAAATATGTTAAATTAATGATTTAAAGCAACTCAATATCGACTGCTAAATGTGTATATACAAGAAAATGGACTTTTTACCTGAATATGAGATTATCGAATTCTTCCAAATGCACTGCCGTTATGGCTTTATGTCAACTTCAGTAAGATGAAGAAGGTAAATTAACTTAAAGATGTTAAATTAATGATTTAAGGCAATTCAATATCGACTGCTAAATGTGTATATACAAGAAAATCGACTCTATACCTGAATATAAGATTGTCGAATTCTTCCAAATGCATTGCCGTTATGGCCTTATGTCAACTTCAATAAGATGAAGAAGGTAAATTAACTTAAAGATGTTAAATTAATGATTTAAAGCAACACAATATCGACCTCTTAATGTGTATATGCAAGAAAATCGACTTTATACCTGAATATAAGGTTGTCGAATTCTCCCAAATGCACTGCCGTTATGACTTTATGTCAACTTCAGTAAGATGAAGAAGGTAAATTAACTTAAATATGTTAAATTAATAATTTAAAGCAACTCAATATCGACTGCTTAATGTGTACATACAAGAAAATGGACTCTATACCTGAATATAAGATTGTCGAATTCTTCCAAATGCATTGCCGTTATGGCTTTATGTCAAGATGAAGAAGGTAAATTAACTTAAAGATGTTAAATTAATGATTTAAGGCAATTCAATATCGACTGCTAAATGTGTATATACAAGAAAATCGACTTTATACCTGAATATAAGATTGTCGAATTCTCCCAAATGCACTGCCGTTATGACTTTATGTCAACTTCAGTAAGATGAAGAAGGTAAATTAACTTAAATATGTTAAATTAATGATTTAAAGCAACTCAATATGGACTGCTTAATGTGTATATACAAGAAAATGGACTCCTTACTGAATATAAGATTGTCGAATTCTTCCAAATGCACTGCCGTTATGGCCTTATGTCAACTTCAATAAGATGAAGAAGGTAAATTAACTTAAAGATGTTAAATTAATGATTTAAAGCAGCTCAATATCGACTGCTAAATGTGTATATACAAGAAAATCGACTTTATACCTGAATATAAGATTGTCGAATTCTCCCAAATGCACTGCCGTTATGACTTTATGTCAACTTCAGTAAGATGAAGGAGGTAAATTAACTTAAATATGTTAAATTAATGATTTAAAGCAACTCAATATCGACTGCTTAATGTGTATATACAAGAAAATGGACTCTATACCTGAATATAAGATTGTCGAATTCTTCCAAATGCACTGGCGTTATGGCTTTATGTCAACTTCAAGAAGATGAAGAAGGTTTATTAACATAAATATGTTAAATTAATGATTTAAAGCAACTCAGTATCGACTGCTAAATGTGTATATGCAAGAAAATCGACTTTATACCTGAATATTAGATTGTCGAATTCTTCCAAATGCACTGCCGTTATGGCCTTATGTCAACTTCAATAAGATGAAGAAGGTAAATTAACTTAAATATGTTAAATTAATGATTTAAAGCAACTCAATATCGACTGCTAAATGTGTATATACAAGAAAATCGACTTTTTACCTGAATATAAGATTATCGAATTCTTCCAAATGCACTGCCGTTATGGCCTTATGTCAACTTCAATAAGATGAAGAAGGTAAATTAACTTAAAGATGTTAAATTAATGATTTAAAGCAACTCAATATCGACTGCTTAATGTGTATATACAAGAAAATGGACTTTATCCCTGAATATAAGATTGTCGAATTCTTTAAAATGCACTGCCGTTATGGCGTTATGTCAACTTCAGTAAGATGAAGAAGGTAAATTAACTTAAAGATGTTAAGTTAATGATTTAAAGCAACTCAATATCAACTGCTTAATGTGTATATACAAGAAACTTGAATTTATACCTGAATATAAGATTGTCGAATTCTTCCCAATGCACTGCCGTTATGGCTTTATGTCAACTTCAGTAAGATGAAGAAGCTTAATTAACTTAAATATGTTAAATTAATGATTTAAAGCAACTCAATATCGACTGCTAAATGTGTATATACAAGAAAATCGACTTTTTACCTGAATATGAGATTATCGAATTCTTCCAAATGCACTGCCGTTATGGCTTTATGTCAACTTCAGTAAGATGAATAAGGTAAATTAACTTAAAGATGTTAAATTAATGATTTAAAGCAACTCAATATCGACTGCTTAATGTGTATATAAAAGAAAATGGACTTTATACCTGAATATAAGATTGTCGAATTCTTCCAAATGCACTGCTGTTATGGCTTTATGTCAACTTCAGTAAGATGAAGAAGGTAAATTAACTTAAAGATGTTAAATTAATGATTTAAAGCAACTCAATATCGACTGCTTAATGTGTATATACAAGAAAATGGACTTTATACCTGAATATAAGATTCTCGAATTCTTGCAAAAGCTCCGCCGTTATGGCGTTATGTCAACTTCAGTAAGATGAAGAAGGTAAATTAACTTAAAGATGTTAGGTTAATGATTTAAAGCAACTCAATATCAACTGTTTAATGTGTATATACAAGAAAATCGACTTTATACCTGAATATAAGATTGTCGAATTCTTCCAAATGCACTGCCGTTATGGCTTTATGTCAACTTCAGTAAGATGAAGAAGGTTAATTAACTTAAATATGTTAAATTAATGATTTAAAGCAACTCAATATCGACTGCTAAATGTGTATATACAAGAAAATGGACTTTATACCTGAATATAAGATTGTCGAATTCTTCCAAATGCACTGCCGTTATGGCTTTATGTCAACTTCAGTAAGATGAAGAAAGTAAATTAACTTAAAGATGTTAAATTAATGATTTAAAGCAACTCAATATCGACTGCTTAATGTGTATATACAAGAAAATCGACTTTTTACCTGAATATAAGATTATCGAATTCTTCCAAATGCACTGCCGTTATGGCTTTATGTCAACTTCAGTAAGATGAAGAAGGTAAATTAACTTAAAGATGTTAAATTAATGATTTAAAGCAACTCAATATCGACTGCTAAATGTGTATATACAAGAAAATGACTTTATACCTGAATATAAGATTATCGAATTCTTCCAAATGCACTGCCGTTATGGCTTTATGTCAACTTCAGTAAGATGAAGAAGGTAAATTAACTTAAAGATGTTAAATTAATGATTTAAAGCAACTCAATATCGACTGCTAAATGTGTATATACAAGAAAATCGACTTTTTACCTGAATATGAGATTATCGAATTCTTCCAAATGCACTGCCGTTATGGCTTTATGTCAACTTCAGTAAGATGAAGAAAGTAAATTAACTTAAAGATGTTAAATTAATGATTTAAAGCAACTTAATATCGACTGCTTAATGTGTATATACAAGAAAATCGACTTTTTACCTGAATATAAGATTGTCGAATTCTTCCAAATGCACTGCCGTTATGGCTTTATGTCAACTTCAGTAAGATGAAGAAGGTAAATTAACTTAAAGATGTTAAATTAATGATTTAAAGCAACTCAATATCGACTGCTTAATGTGTATATACAAGAAAATCGACTTTATACCTGAATATAAGATTGTCGAATTCTTCCAAATGCACTGCCGTTATGGCTTTATGTCAACTTCAGTAAGATGAAGAAGGTTAATTAACTTAAATATGTTAAATTAATGATTTAAAGCAACTCAATATCGACTGCTAAATGTGTATATACAAGAAAATCGACTTTATTACCTGAATATAAGATTGTCGAATTCTTCCAAATGCACTGCCGTTATGGCTTTATGTCAACTTCAGTAAGATGAAGAAGGTAAATTAACTTAAAGATGTTAAATTAATGATTTAAAGCAACTCAATATCGACTGCTTAATGTGTATATACAAGAAAATGGACTTTATACCTGAATATAAGATTGTCGAATTCTTCCAAATGCACTGCCGTTATGGCTTTATGTCAACTTCAGTAAGATGAAGAAGGTAAATTAACTTAAATATGTTAAATTAATGATTTAAAGCAACTCAATATCGACTGCTTAATGTGTATATACAAGAAAATCGACTTTATACCTGAATATAAGATTGTCGAATTCTTCCAAATGCACTGCCGTTATGGCTTTATGTCAACTTCAATAAGATGAAGAAGGTAAATTAACTTAAATATGTTAAATTAATGATTTAAAGCAACTCAATATCGACTGCTAAATGTGTATATACAAGAAAATCGACTTTATACCTGAATATAAGATTGTCGAATTCTTCCAAATGCACTGCCGTTATGGCTTTATGTCAACTTCAGTAAGATGAAGAAGGTAAATTAACTTAAAGATGTTAAATTAATGATTTAAAGCAATTCAATATCGACTGCTAAATGTGTATATACAAGAAAATGGACTTTATACCTGAATATAAGATTGTCGAATTCTTCCCAATGCACTGCCGTTATGGCTTTATGTCAACTTCAGTAAGATGAAGAAGGTAAATTAACTTAAAGATGTTAAATTAATGATTTAAAGCAACTCAATATCGACTGCTTAATGTGTATATACAAGAAAATGACTTTATACCTGAATATAAGATTGTCGAATTCTTCCCAAATGCACTGCCGTTATGGCTTTATGTCAACTTCAGTAAGATGAAGAAGGTAAATTAACTTAAAGATGTTAAATTAATGATTTAAAGCAACTCAATATCGACTGCTTAATGTGTATATACAAGAAAATGGACTTTATACCTGAATATAAGATTGTCGAATTCTTCCAAATGCACTGCCGTTATGGCCTTATGTCAACTTCAATAAGATGAAGAAGGTAAATTAACTTAAAGATGTTAAATTAATGATTTAAAGCAACTCAATATCGACTGCTAAATGTGTATATACAAGAAAATCGACTTTATACCTGAATATAAGATTGTCGAATTCTTCCAAATGCACTGCCGTTATGGCTTTATGTCAACTTCAGTAAGATGAAGAAGGTAAATTAACTTAAAGATGTTAAATTAATGATTTAAAGCAACTCAATATCGACTGCTTAATGTGTATATACAAGAAAATCGACTTTATACCTGAATATAAGATTATCGAATTCTTCCAAATGCACTGCCGTTATGGCTTTATGTCAACTTCAGTAAGATGAAGAAGGTAAATTAACTTAAATATGTTAAATTAATGATTTAAAGCAACTCAATATCGACTGCTTAATGTGTATATACAAGAAAATCGACTTTATACCTGAATATAAGATTGTCGAATTCTTCCAAAATGCACTGCCGTTATGGCTTTATGTCAACTTCAGTAAGATGAAGAAGGTAAATTAACTTAAATATGTTAAATTAATGATTTAAAGCAACTCAATATCGACTGCTTAATGTGTATAT
The DNA here is from genome assembly GCF_024586455.1 of Bactrocera neohumeralis. Taxonomy (NCBI): domain Eukaryota; kingdom Metazoa; phylum Arthropoda; class Insecta; order Diptera; family Tephritidae; genus Bactrocera; species Bactrocera neohumeralis. The sequence continues at coordinate 7,554 of NW_026090289.1, forward strand.
ACAAGAAAATGGACTTTATACCTGAATATAAGATTGTCGAATTCTTCCAAATGCACTGCCGTTATGGCTTTATGTCAACTTCAGTAAGATGAAGAAGGTAAATTAACTTAAAGATGTTAAATTAATGATTTAAAGCAACTCAATATCGACTGCTTAATGTGTATATACAAGAAAATCGACTTTATACCTGAATATAAGATTGTCGAATTCTTCCAAATGCACTGCCGTTATGGCTTTATGTCAACTTCAGTAAGATGAAGAAGGTAAATTAACTTAAATATGTTAAATTAATGATTTAAAGCAACTCAATATCGACTGCTTAATGTGTATATACAAGAAAATGGACTTTATCCCTGAATATAAGATTGTCGAATTCTTCAAAATGCACTGCCGTTATGGCGTTATGTCAACTTCAGTAAGATGAAGAAGGTAAATTAACTTAAAGATGTTAAGTTAATGATTTAAAGCAACTCAATATCAACTGCTTAATGTGTATATACAAGAAACTCGAATTTATACCTGAATATAAGATTGTCGAATTCTTCCCAATGCACTGCCGTTATGGCTTTATGTCAACTTCAGTAAAATGAGGAAGGTAAATTAACTTAAAGACGTTAAATTAATTATTTAAGGCAACTCAATATCGACTGCTTATTGTGTATATACAAGAAAATGGACTTTATACCTGAATATAAGATTGTCGAATTCTTCCAAATGCACTGCCGTTATGGCTTTATGTCAACTTCAGTAAGATGAAGAAGGTAAATTAACTTAAAGATGTTAAATTAATGATTTAAAGCAACTCAATATCGACTGCTTAATGTGTATATACAAGAAAATCGACTTTTTACCTGAATATAAGATTGTCGAATTCTTCCAAATGCACTGCCGTTATGGCTTTATGTCAACTTCAGTAAGATGAAGAAGGTAAATTAACTTAAAGATGTTAAATTAATGATTTAAAGCAACTCAATATCGACTGCTTAATGTGTATATACAAGAAAATCGACTTTATACCTGAATATAAGATTGTCGAATTCTTCCAAATGCACTGCCGTTATGGCTTTATGTCAACTTCAGTAAGATGAAGAAGGTAAATTAACTTAAAGATGTTAAATTAATGATTTAAAGCAACTCAATATCGACTGCTTAATGTGTATATACAAGAAAATCGACTTTATACCTGAATATAAGATTGTCGAATTCTTCCAAATGCACTGCCGTTATGGCTTTATGTCAACTTCAATAAGATGAAGAAGGTAAATTAACTTAAAGATGTTAAATTAATGATTTAAAGCAACTCAATATCGACTGCTAAATGTGTATATACAAGAAAATCGACTTTTTACCTGAATATAAGATTGTCGAATTCTTCCAAATGCACTGCCGTTATGGCTTTATGTCAACTTCAGTAAGATGAAGAAGGTAAATTAACTTAAAGATGTTAAATTAATGATTTAAAGCAACTCAATATCGACTGCTTAATGTGTATATACAAGAAAATCGACTTTATACCTGAATATAAGATTGTCGAATTCTTCCAAATGCACTGCCGTTATGGCTTTATGTCAACTTCAGTAAGATGAAGAAGGTAAATTAACTTAAAGATGTTAAATTAATGATTTAAAGCAACTCAATATCGACTGCTTAATGTGTATATACAAGAAAATCGACTTTATACCTGAATATAAGATTGTCGAATTCTTCCAAATGCACTGCCGTTATGGCTTTATGTCAACTTCAGTAAGATGAAGAAGGTAAATTAACTTAAATATGTTAAATTAATGATTTAAAGCAACTCAATATCGACTGCTTAATGTGTATATACAAGAAAATCGACTTTATACCTGAATATAAGATTGTCGAATTCTTCCAAATGCACTGCCGTTATGGCTTTATGTCAACTTCAGTAAGATGAAGAAGGTAAATTAACTTAAATATGTTAAATTAATGATTTAAAGCAACTCAATATCGACTGCTAAATGTGTATATACAAGAAAATCGACTTTATACCTGAATATAAGATTGTCGAATTCTTCCAAATGCACTGCCGTTATGGCTTTATGTCAACTTCAATAAGATGAAGAAGGTAAATTAACTTAAAGATGTTAAATTAATGATTTAAAGCAACTCAATATCGACTGCTAAATGTGTATATACAAGAAAATCGACTTTATACCTGAATATAAGATTGTCGAATTCTTCCAAATGCACTGCCGTTATGGCTTTATGTCAACTTCAGTAAGATGAAGAAGGTAAATTAACTTAAAGATGTTAAATTAATGATTTAAAGCAACTCAATATCGACTGCTAAATGTGTATATACAAGAAAATCGACTTTATACCTGAATATAAGATTGTCGAATTCTTCCAAATGCACTGCCGTTATGGCTTTATGTCAACTTCAGTAAGATGAAGAAGGTAAATTAACTTAAATATGTTAAATTAATGATTTAAAGCAACTCAATATCGACTGCTTAATGTGTATATACAAGAAAATCGACTTTATACCTGAATATAAGATTGTCGAATTCTTCCAAATGCACTGCCGTTATGGCTTTATGTCAACTTCAGTAAGATGAAGAAGGTAAATTAACTTAAATATGTTAAATTAATGATTTAAAGCAACTCAATATCGACTGCTTAATGTGTATATACAAGAAAATGGACTTTATACCTGAATATAAGATTGTCGAATTCTTCCAAATGCACTGCCGTTATGGCTTTATGTCAACTTCAGTAAGATGAAGAAGGTAAATTAACTTAAAGATGTTAAATTAATGATTTAAAGCAACTCAATATCGACTGCTTAATGTGTATATACAAGAAAATCGACTTTATACCTGAATATAAGATTGTCGAATTCTTCCAAATGCACTGCCGTTATGGCTTTATGTCAACTTCAGTAAGATGAAGAAGGTAAATTAACTTAAAGATGTTAAATTAATGATTTAAAGCAACTCAATATCGACTGCTTAATGTGTATATACAAGAAAATGGACTTTATACCTGAATATAAGATTGTCGAATTCTTCCAAATGCACTGCCGTTATGGCTTTATGTCAACTTCAGTAAGATGAAGAAGGTAAATTAACTTAAAGATGTTAAATTAATGATTTAAAGCAACTCAATATCGACTGCTTAATGTGTATATACAAGAAAATCGACTTTATACCTGAATATAAGATTGTCGAATTCTTCCAAATGCACTGCCGTTATGGCTTTATGTCAACTTCAGTAAGATGAAGAAGGTAAATTAACTTAAAGATGTTAAATTAATGATTTAAAGCAACTCAATATCAACTGCTTAATGTGTATATACAAGAAAATCGAATTTATACCTGAATATAAGATTGTCGAATTCTTCCCAATGCACTGCCGTTATGGCTTTATGTCAACTTCAGTAAGATGAAGAAGGTAAATTAACTTAAAGATGTTAAATTAATGATTTAAAGCAACTCAATATCGACTGCTTAATGTGTATATACAAGAAAATGGACTTTATACCTGAATATAAGATTGTCGAATTCTTCCAAATGCACTGCCGTTATGGCTTTATGTCAACTTCAGTAAGATGAAGAAGGTAAATTAACTTAAAGATGTTAAATTAATGATTTAAAGCAACTCAATATCGACTGCTTAATGTGTATATACAAGAAAATCGACTTTATACCTGAATATAAGATTGTCGAATTCTTCCAAATGCACTGCCGTTATGGCTTTATGTCAACTTCAGTAAGATGAAGAAGGTAAATTAACTTAAAGATGTTAAATTAATGATTTAAAGCAACTCAATATCAACTGCTTAATGTGTATATACAAGAAAATCGAATTTATACCTGAATATAAGATTGTCGAATTCTTCCCAATGCACTGCCGTTATGGCTTTATGTCAACTTCAGTAAGATGAAGAAGGTAAATTAACTTAAAGATGTTAAATTAATGATTTAAAGCAACTCAATATCGACTGCTTAATGTGTATATACAAGAAAATCGACTTTATACCTGAATATAAGATTGTCGAATTCTTCCAAATGCACTGCCGTTATGGCTTTATGTCAACTTCAGTAAGATGAAGAAGGTAAATTAACTTAAAGATGTTAAATTAATGATTTAAAGCAACTCAATATCAACTGCTTAATGTGTATATACAAGAAACTCGAATTTATACCTGAATATAAGATTGTCGAATTCTTCCCAATGCACTGCCGTTATGGCTTTATGTCAACTTCAGTAAAATGAAGAAGGTAAATTAACTTAAAGATGTTAAATTAATTATTTAAAGCAACTCAATATCGACTGCTTAATGTGTATATAAAAGAAAATGGACTTTATACCTGAATATAAGATTGCCGAATTCTTCCAAATGCACTGCCATTATGGCTTTATGTCAACTTCAGTAAGATGAACTTCAGTAAGGTAAATTAACTTAAAGATGTTAAATTAATGATTTAAGGCAATTCAATATCGACTGCTAAATGTGTATATACAAGAAAATCGACTTTATACCTAAATATAAGATTGTCGAATTCTTCCAAATGCACTGCCGGACTTTATCCCTGAATATAAGATTGTCGAATTCTTCCAAATGCACTGCCGTTATGGCCTTATGTCAACTTTAATAAGATGAAGAAGGTAAATTAACTTTAAA
>NW_026090290.1:0-11371 GCF_024586455.1 Bactrocera neohumeralis
TAAATGATTTAGAAATTCAATATCAATTGCTAATGTGTATATACAAGAATATCGACTTTATACCTAAATATAAGATTGTGGAATTCTTCCAAATGCACTGCCGTTATAACTTTATATCCACTTCAGTAAGATGAAGAAGGTTAATTAACTTAAATAAGTGAAGTAAATGATTTGAAGAAACTCAATATCGATTGCTAAGTGTGTATATACAAGAATATCGACTTTATACCTAAATATAAGATTGTGGAATTCTTCCAAATGCACTGCCGTTATAACTTTATATCCACTTCAGTAAGATGAAGAAGGTTAATTAACTTAAATAAGTGAAGTAAATGATTTGAAGAAACTCAATATCGATTGCTAAATGTGTGTATACAAAAATATCGACTTTATACCTAAATATAAGATTGTGGAATTCTTCGAATTGCGCTTCCGTTATGGCTTTATATCCACTTCAGTAAGATGAAGAAGGTTAGTTAACTTAAATAAGTGAAGTAAATGATTTAGAGAAACTCAATATCGATTGCTAAGTGTGTATATACAAGAATATCGACTTTATACCTAAATATAAGATTGTGGAATTCTTCCAAATGCAGTGCCGTTATAACTTTATATCCACTTCAGTAAGATGAAGAAGGTTAATTAACTTAAATAAGTGAAGTAAATGATTGAAAGAAACTCAATATCGATTGCTAAATGTGTATACAAGAATATCGACTTTATACCTAAATATAAGATTGTGAAATTCTTCCAAATGCACTGCCGTTATAACTTTATATCCACTTCAGTAAGATGAAGAAGGTTAATTAACTTAAATAAGTGAAGTAAATGATTTAGAGAAACTCAATATCAATTGCTAAATGTGTATATACAAGAATATCGACTTTATACCTAAATATAAGATTGCTGAATTCTTCCAAATGCACTGCCGTTATGGCTTTATGTCAACTTCAGTAAGATGAAGAAGGTTAATTATCTTAAATAAGTGAAGATAATGATTTGAAGAATTTCAATATCAATTGCTAAATGTGTATATACAAGAATATCGACTTTATACCCAAATATAAGATTGTGGAATTCTTCCAAATGCACTGCCGTTATAACTTTATATCCACTTCAGTAAGATGAAGAAGGTTAATTAACTTAAATAAGTGAAGTAAATGATTTAGAGAAACTCAATATCAATTGCTAAATGTGTATATACAAGAATATCGACTTTATACCTAAATATAAGATTGTGGAATTCTTCCAAATGCACTGCCGTTATGGCTTTATATCCACTTCAGTAAGATGAAGAAGGTTAACTAACTTAAATAGGTGAAGCAGATGATTTGAAGAAACTCAATATCGATTGCTAAAAATGTATATACAAGAATATCGACTTTATACCTAAATATAAGATTGTGGAATTCTTCCAAATGCACTGCCGTTATGGCTTTATATCCACTTCAGTAAGATGAAGAAGGTTAATTAACTTAAATAAGTGAAGTAAATGATTTGAAAAACTCAATATCGATTGCTAAAAGTGTATATACAAGAATATCGACTTTATACCTAAATATAAGATTGGGGAATTCTTCCAAATGCACTGCCGTTATGGCTTTATATCCACTTCAGTAAGATGAAGAAGGTTAATTAACTTAAATAAGTGAAGTAAATGATTTGAAGAAACTCAATATCGATTGCTAAATGTATATACAAGAATATCGACTTTATACCTAAATATAAGATTGTGGAATTCTTCCAAATGCACTGCCGTTATGGCTTTATATCCACTTCAGTAAGATGAAGAAGGTTAATTAACTTAAATAAGTGAAGTAAATGATTTAAGAAACTCAATATCGATTGCTAAATGTGTATATACAAGAATATCGACTTTATACCCAAAAATATAAGATTGTGGAATTCTTCCAAATGCACTGCCGTTATAACTTTATATCCACTTCAGTAAGATGAAGAAGGTTAATTAACTTAAATAAGTGAAGTAAAATGGTTTGAGAGAAACTCAATATCGATTGCTAAATGTATATACAAGAATATCGACTTTATACCTAAATATAAGATTGTGGAATTCTTCCAAATGCACTGCCGTTATGGCTTTATATCCACTTCAGTAAGATGAAGAAGGTTAATTAACTTAAATAAGTGAAGTAAATGATTTGAAGAAACTCAATATCGATTGCTAAATGTGTATATACAAGAATATCGACTTTATACCTAAATATAAGATTGTAAAATTCTTCCAAATGCACTGCCGTTATGGCTTTATATCCACTTCAGTAAGATGAAGAAGGTTAATTAACTTAAATAAGTGAAGAAATGATTTGAAGAAACTCAATATCGATTGCTAAATGTGTATATACAAGAATATCGACTTTATACCAAATATAAGATTGATTGTGAATTCTTCCAAATGCACTGCCGTTATGGCTTTATATCCACTTCAGTAAGCCAAAGAAGGTTAATTAACTTAAATAAGTGAAGTAAATGATTTGAAGAAACTCAATATCGATTGCTAAATGTGTATATACAAGAATATCGACTGTATACCTAAATATAAGATTGAGGAGTTTTTCCAAATGCACTGCCGTTATGGCTTTATATCCACTTCAGTAAGATGAAGAAGGTTAATTAACTTAAATAAGTGAAGTAAATGATTTGAAGAAACTCAATATCGATTGCTAAATGTGTATATACAAGAATATCGACTTTATACCTAAATATAAGATTGTGGAATTCTTCCAAATGCACTGCCGTGATAACTTTATATCCACTTCAGTAAGATGAAGAAGGTTAATTAACTTAAATAAGTGAAGTAAATGATTGGAAGAAACTCAATATCGATTGCTAAATATGTATTTACAAGAATATCGACTTTATACCTAAATATAAGAAAGATTGTGAATTCTTCCAAATGCACTGCCGTTATGGTTTATATCCACTTCAGTAAGATGAAGAAGGTTAATTAACTTAAATAAGTGAAGGAAATGATTTGAAGAAACTCAATATCGATTGCTTAAAGTGTATATACAAGAATATCGACTTTATACCTAAATATAAGATTGTGGAATTCTTCCAAATGCACTGCCGTTTTAACTTAATATCCACTTCAGTAAGATGAAGAAGGTTAATTAACTTAAATAAGTGAAGTAAATGATTTAGAAAACTCAATATCGATTGCTAAATGTGTATATACAAGAATATCGACTTTATACCTAAATATAAGATTGTGGAATTCTTCCAAATGCACTGCCGTTATGGCTTTATATCCACTTCAGTAAGATGAAGAAGGTTAATTAACTTAAATAAGTGAAGTAAATGATTTGAAGAAACTCAATATCTATTGCTAAATGTGCATATACAAGAATTTCGACTTTATACCTAAATACATATAAGATTGCGGAATTTTTCCAAATGCACTGCCGTTATGGCTTTATATCCACTTCAGTAAGATGAAGAAGGTTAATTAACTTAAATAAGTGAAGTAAATGATTTGAAGAAACTCAATATCGATTGCTAAATCTGTATATACAAGAATATCGACTTTATACCTAAAATTAAGATTGTGGAATTCTTCCAAATGCACGGCCGTTATAACTTTATATCCACTTCAGTAAGATGAAGAAGGTTAATTAACTTATATAAGTGAAGTAAATGATTTAGAGAAACTCAATATCGGTTGCTAATGTGTATAGACAAGAAAATCGACTTTATGCCTAAATATAAGATTGCTGAATTCTTCCAAATGCACTGCCGTTATGGCTTTATATCCACTTCAGTAAGATGAAGAAGGTTAATTAACTTAAATAAGTGAAGTAAATGATTTGAAGAAACTCAATATCGATTGCTAAATGTGTATATACAAGAATATCGACTTTATACCTAAATATAAGATTGTGGAATTCTTCCAAATGCACTGCCGTTATGGCTTTATATCCACTTCAGTAAGATGAAGAAGGTTAATTAACTTAAATAAGTGAAGTAAATGATTTGAAGAAACTCAATATCGATTGCTAAATGTGTATATACAAGAATATCGACTTTATACCTAAATATAAGATTGTGGAATTCTTCCAAATGCACTGCCGTTATGGCTTTATATCCACTTCAGTAAGAGGAAGAAGGTTAATTAACTTAAATAAGTGAAGTAAATGATTTGAAGAAAATTAATATCGATTGGTAGATGTGTATATGCAAAAATATCGACTTTATACCTAAATATAAGATTGTGGAATTCTTCCAAATGCACTGCCGTTATGGCTTTATATCCACTTCAGTAAGATGAAGAAGGTTAATTAACTTAAATAAGTGAAGTAAATGATTTGAAGAAACTCAATATCGATTGCTAAATGTGTATATACAAGAATATCGACTTTATACCTAAATATAAGATTGTGAAATTCTTCCAAATGCACTGCCGTTATGGCTTTATATCAACTTCAGTAAGATGAAGAAGGTTAATTAACTTAAATAAGTGAAGTAAATGATTTAGAAGAAACTCAATATCGATTGCTAAATGTGTATATACAAGAATATCGACTTTATACCTAAATATAAGATTGTGGAATTCTTCCAAATGCACTGCCGTTATGGGTTTATATCCACTTCAGTAAGATGAAGAAGATTAATTAACTTAAATAAGTGAAGTAAATGATTTGAAGAAACTCAATATCGATTGCTAAATGTGTATATACAAGAATATCGACTTTATACCTAAATATAAGATTGTGGAATTCTTCCAAATGCACTGCCGTTATAACTTTATATCCACTTCAGTAAGATGAAGAAGGTTAATTAACTTAAATAAGTGAAGTAAATGATTTGAAGAAACTCAATATCGATTGCTAAATGTATATATACAAGAAAATCGACTTTATACCTAAATATAAGATTGTGGAATTTTTCCAAATGCACTGAAGTTATGGCTTTATAGCCACTTCAGTAAGATGAAGAAGGTTAATTAACTTAAATAAGTGAAGAAAATGATTTGAAGAAACTCAATATCGATTGCTAAATGTGTATATACAAGAATATCGACTTTATACCTAAATATAAGTTAGTGGAATTCTTCCAAATGCACTGCCGTTATGGCTTTATATCCACTTCAGTAAGATGAAGAAGGTTAATTAACTTAAATAAGTGAAGTAAATGATTTGAAGAAACTCAATATCGATTGCTAAATGTGTATATACAAGAATATCGACTTTATACCTAAATATAAGAAGGTGGAATTCTTCCAAATGCACTGCCGTTATGGCTTTATATCCACTTCAGTAAGATGAATAAGGTTAATTAACTTAAATAAGTGAAGTAAATGATTTGAAGAAACTCAATATCGATTGCTAAATGTGTATATACAAGAATATCGACTTTATACCTAAATATAAGATTGTGGAATTCTTCCAAATGCACTGCCGTTATGGCTTTATATCCACTTCAGTAAGATGAAGAAGGTTAATTAACTTAAATAAGTGAAGTAAATGATTTGAAGAAACTCAATATCGATTGCTAAATGTGTATATACAAGAATATCGACTTTATACCTAAATATAAGATTGTGGAATTCTTCCAAATGCACTGCCGTTATGGCTTTATATCCACTTCAGTAAGATGAAGAAGGTTAATTAACTTAAATAAGTGAAGTAAATGATTTGAAGAAACTCAATATCGATTGCTGAAAGTGTATATACAAGAATATCGACTTTATACCTAAATATAAGAAGGTTGAATTCTTCCAAATGCACTGCCCTTATAACTTTATATCCACTTCAGTAAGATGAAGAAGGTTAATTAACTTAAATAAGTGAAGTAAATGATTTGAAGAAACTCAATATCGATTGCTAAATGTGTATATACAAGAATATCGACTTTATACCTAAATATAAGATTGTGGAATTCTTCCAAATGCACTGCCGTTATGGCTTTATATCCACTTCAGTAAGATGAAGAAGGTTAATTAACTTAAATAAGTGAAGTAAATGATTTGAAGAAACTCAATATCGATTGCTAAATGTGTATATACAAGAATATCGACTTTATACCCAAATATAAGAGGGTGGAATTCTTCCAAATGCACTGCCGTTATGGCTTTATATCCACTTCAGTAAGATGAAGAAGGTTAATTAACTTAAATAAGTGAAGTAAATGATTTGAAGAAACTCAATATCGATTGCTAAATGTGTATATACAAGAATATCGACTTTATACCTAAATATGAGATTGTTAGAATTCTTCCAAATGCACTGCCGTTATGGCTTTATATCCACTTCAGTAAGATGAAGAAGAAGTTAATTAACTTAAATAAGTGAAGTAAATGATTTGAAGAAACTCAATATCGATTGCTAAATGTGTATATACAAGAATATCGACTTTATACCTAAATATAAGATTGTGGGATTCTTCCAAATGCACTGCCGTTATGGCTTTATATCCACTTCAGTAAGATGAAGAAGGTTAATTAACTTAAATAAGTGAAGTAAATGATTTGAAGAAACTCAATATCGATTGCTAAATGTGTATATACAAGAATATCGACTTTATACCTAAATATAAGATTGTGGAATTCTTCCAAATGCACTGCCGTTATGGCTTTATATCCACTTCAGTAAGATGAAGAAGGTTAATTAACTTAAATAAGTGAAGTAAATGATTTGAAGAAACTCAATATCGATTGCTAAATGTGTATATACAAGAATATCGACTTTATACCTAAATATAAGATTGTGGAATTCTTCCAAATGCACTGCCGTTATGGCTTTATATCCACTTCAGTAAGATGAAGAAGGTTAATTAACTTAAATAAGTGAAGTAAATGATTTGAAGCAACTCAATATCGATTGCTAAATGTGTATATATGTAGAAGAATATCGACTTTATACCTAAATATAAGAAGGTGGAATTCTTCCAAATGCACTGCCGTTATCGCTTTATATCCACTTCAGTAAGATAAGGGAGTCTAATTAACTTAAATAAGTGAAGTAAATGATTTGAAGAAACTCAATATCGATTGCTAAATGTGTATATACAAGAATATCGACTTTATACCTAAATATAAGAATTGTGGAATTCTTCCAAATGCACTGCCGTTATGGCTTTATATCCACTTCAGTAAGATGAAGAAGGTTAATTAACTTAAATAAGTGAAGTAAATGATTTGAAGAAACTCAATATCGATTTCTTAATGTGTATATACAAGAATATCGACTTTGTTCCTAAATATAAGATGGTGGAATTCTTCCAAATGCACTGCCGTTATGGCTTTATATCCACTTCAGTAAGATGAAGAAGGTTAATTAACTTAAATAAGTGAAGTAAATGATTTGAAGAAACTCAATATCGATTGCTAAATGTGTATAGACAAGGATATCGACTTTATACCTAAATAGAAGCAAGTGAAATTCTTCGAAATGCACTGCCGTTATGGCTTTATATCCACTTCAGTAAGATGAAGAAGGTTAATTAACTTAAATAAGTGAAGTAAATGATTTGAAGAAACTCAATATCGATTGCTAAATGTGTATATACAAGAATATCGACTTTGTACCTAAATATAAGATTGTGGAATTCTTCCAAATGCACTGCCGTTATAACTTTATATCCACTTCAGTAAGATGAAGAAGGTTAATTAACTTAAATAAGTGAAGTAAATGATTTGAAGAAACTCAATATCGATTGCTAAATGTGTATATACAAGAATATCGACTTTATACCTAAATATAAGATTGTGGAATTCTTCCAAATGCACTGCCGTTATGGCTTTATATCCACTTCAGTAAGATGAAGAAGGTTAATTAACTTAAATAAGTGAAGTAAATGATTTGAAGAAACTCAATATCGATTGCTTGCTAAATGTATATACAAGAATATCGACTTTTGTACCTAAATATAAGATTTTTGAATTCTTCCAAATGCACTGCCGTTATGGCTTTATATCCACTTCAGTAAGATGAAGAAGGTTAATTAACTTAAATAAGTGAAGTAAATGATTTGAAGAAACTCAATATCGATTGCTAAATGTGTATATACAAGAATATCGACTTTATACCTAAATATAAGATTGTGGAATTCTTCCAAATGCACTGCCGTTATGGCTTTATATCCACTTCAGTAAGATGAAGAAGGTTAATTAACTTAAATAAGTGAAGTAAATGATTTGAAGAAACTCAATATCGATTGCTAAATGTGTATATACAAGAATATCGACTTTATACCTAAATATAAGATTGTGGAATTCTTCCAAATGCACTGCCGTTATGGCTTTATATCCACTTCAGTAAGATGAAGAAGGTTAATTAACTTAAATAAGTGAAGTAAATGATTTGAAGAAACTCAATATCGATTGCTAAATGTGTATATACAAGAATATCGACTTTGTACCCAAATATAAGATTGTGGAATTCTTCCAAATGCACTGCCGTTATAACTTTATATCCACTTCAGTAAGATGAAGAAGGTTAATTAACTTAAATAAGTGAAGTAAATGATTTGAAGAAACTCAATATCGATTTCTTAAAGTGTATATACAAGAATATCGACTTTATACCTAAATATAAGATTGTGGAATTCTTCCAAATGCACTGCCGTTATGGCTTTATATCCACTTCAGTAAGATGAAGAAGGTTAATTAACTTAAATAAGTGAAATAAATGATTTGAAGAAACTCAATATCAATTGCTAAATGTGTATATACAAGAATATCGACTTTATACCTAAATATAAGATTGTGGAATTCTTCCAAATGCACTGCCGTTATGGCTTTATATCCACTTCAGTAAGATGAAGAAGGTTAATTAACTTAAATAAATAAGTGAAGTAAATGATTTGAAGAAACTCAATATCGATTGCTAAATGTGTATATACAAGAATATCGACTTTATACCTAAATATAAGATTGTGGAATTCTTCCAAATGCACTGCCGTTATAACTTTATATCCACTTCAGTAAGATGAAGAAGGTTAATTAACTTAAATAAGTGAAGTAAATGATTTGAAGAAACTCAATATCGATTGCTTAAAGTGTATATACAAGAATATCGACTTTGTACCCAAATATAAGATTGTGGAATTCTTCCAAATGCACTGCCGTTATAACTTTATATCCACTTCAGTAAGATGAAGAAGGTTAATTAACTTAAATAAGTGAAGTAAATGATTTGAAGAAACGCAATATCGATTGCTTAAAGAGTATATACAAGAATATCGACTTTATACCTAAATATAAGATTGTGGAATTCTTCCAAATGCACTGCCGTTATAACTTTATATCCACTTCAGTAAGATGAAGAAGGTTAATTAACTTAAATAAGTGAAGTAAATGATTTAAAGAAACTCAATATCAATTGCTAAATGTGTATATACAAGAATATCGACTTTATACCTAAATATAAGATTGTGGAATTCTTCCAAATGCACTGCCGTTATAACTTTATATCCACTTCAGTAAGATGAAGAAGGTTAATTAACTTAAATAAGTGAAGTAAATGATTTAGAAGAAACTCAATATCGATTGCTAAATGTGTATATACAAGAATATCGACTTTATACCTAAATATAAGATTGTGGAATTCTTCCAAATGCACTGCCGTTATAACTTTATATCCACTTCAGTAAGATGAAGAAGGTTAATTAACTTAAATAAGTGAAGTAAATGATTTGAAGAAACTCAATATCGATTGCTAAATGTGTATATACAAGAATATCGACTTTATACCTAAATATAAGGTTGTGGAATTCTTCCAAATGCACTGCCGTTATGGCTTTATATCCACTTCAGTAAGCTAAAGAAGGTTCATTAACTTAAATAAGTGAAGTAAATGATTTGAAGAAACTCAATATCGATTCCTAAATGTGTATATACAAGAATATCGACTTTGTACCCAAATATAAGATTGTGGAATTCTTCCAAATGCACTGCCGTTATGGTTTTATATCCACTTCAGTAAGATGAAGAATATTAATTAACTTAAATAAGTGAAGTAAATGATTTAGAGAAACTCAATATCGATTGCTTCATGTGTATATACAAGAATATCGACTTTATACCTAAATATAAGATTGTGGAATTCTTCCAAATGCACTGCCGCTATGGCTTTATATCCACTTCAGTAAGATGAAGAAGGTTAATTAACTTAAATAAGTGAAGTAAATGATTTAAGAAACTCAATATCGATTGCTAAATGTGTATATACAAGAATATCGACTTTATACCTAAATATAAGATTGTGGAATTCTTCCAAATGCACTGCCGTTATGGCTTTATATCCACTTCAGTAAGATCAAGAAGGTTAATTAACTTAAATAAGTGAAGTAAATGATTTAAAGAAACTCAATATCGATTGCTAAATGTGTATATACAAGAATATCGACTTTATACCTAAATATAAGATTGTGGAATTCTTCCAAATGCACTGCCGTTATGGCTTTATATCCACTTCAGTAAGATGAAGAAGGTTAATTAACTTAAATAAGTGAAGTAAATGATCTAGAGAAATTCAATATCGATTGCTTAAAGAGTATATACAAGAATATCGACTTTATACCCAAATATAAGATTGTGGAATTCTTCCAAATGCACTGCCGTTATAACTTTATATCCACTTCAGTAAGATGAAGAAAGTTAACTAGCTTAAATAAGTGAAGTAAATGATTTGAAGAAACTCAATATCGATTGCTAAATGTGTATATACAAGAATATCGACTTTATACCTAAATATAAGATTGTGGAATTCTTCTAAATGCACTGCCGTTATAACTTTATATCCACTTCAGTAAGATGAAGAAGGTTCATTAACTTAAATAAGTGAAGTAAATGATTTAGAGAAACTCAATATCGATTGCTAAATGTGTATATACAAGAATATCGACTTTGTACCAAAATATAAGATTGTGGAATTCTTCCAAATGCACTGCCGTTATAACTTTATATCCACTTCAGTAAGATGAAGAAGGTTAATTAACTTAAATAAGTGAAGTAAATGATTTAGAGAAACTCAATATCAATTGCTAAGTGTGTATATACAAGAATATCGACTTTGTACCCAAATATAAGATTGTGGAATTCTTCCAAATGCACTGCCGTTATAACTTTATATCCACTTCAGTAAGATGAAGAAGGTTAATTAACTTAAATAAGTGAAGTAAATGATTTGAAGAAACTCAATATGGATTCCTAAATGTGTATATACAAGAATATCGACTTTATACCCAAATATAAGATTGTGGAATTCTTCCAAATGCACTTCCGTTGTGGCTTTATATCCACTTCAGTAAGAGGAAGAAGGTTAATTAACTTAAATAAGTGAAGTAAATGATTTAAGAAACTCAATATCGATTGCTAAATGTGTATATACAAGAATATCGACTTTATACCTAA
>NW_026090291.1:0-19310 GCF_024586455.1 Bactrocera neohumeralis
TATATTTATAGTTATCCTTTGTTTATAGAAATGGTTCTGTGCGATATTATATACATAAATCAAAACCGACAATTAATTCGTTTAATGCTAGGTACTACCGTTATACAAACGATACATACAAACCTAAAACCAATGAGCGATAACAATTGAACCATAAAAAAGATGTATAGTATATATATGATGATACAAGAATGCTGCACCTGGAGGATAAGCTCCACCCATCGCCGCACCAAGGACACGAAGAATCTTGAGTCCGCCAAGGCAATCAGGCGCACTTTCCTCAAAAGCATGAAGCCAGCTCAACGCCAACAGATCGCCCGAACACACGGCCATTGCATGAATTTCTTGGCAGACTCCCTCACCACATTCGAATGTCTAACCTTCGGGTCATGCCAATATTGTTAACGCCCTCATCATACCCTGTTTCATCGATTCCCTCGCCGAGTCAATCCGCCAGCAATCCACACAAATAACAGACACAGACAACACGATGATCCTGTCCAGGACCGAAGAGGGCACCATTCCAGGCGCACCAGGGGAGCGCACTCTCGATCACCTGCGCCAAACTACGGTCATCGTAATCCACAACGCAAACCAACTGGACTGAATGCCGTAGTGAGCATTCTGCAACGGTTGCAAAGACTTCTAGGCGATTAATGAAGGGGCCGGGATGTTTATGCGACATCTGGTCTTCACACAACATACCAAAAGGTCACAAACCCAATGCAACACACACATCATACCAACCACACTAGACACCAACACTTCGCCTTTTTCACCACCCACAACCGATACAAAAGGATTGGTCAGATCAGAAGGAGCGCTTTTTTCGTTTTTATTCGTGACCTCGAAACCAAATAACACTAATAAAATTTTGTACAAGAAAAAGTGAATTGTGTGAATACAAAATAAACATTTATAAAAAAAAGGAAAAAAAATAAAAATTATTCATTTGGAAGTGAAATACTTATTTCCTTTATTTCAAAAAATGTGCGAATTAAACATTCCAGGTGGAAGTGCAAGTGCGTACATCACCGACATCAGAGTGAACAAAGGGAATACAGTAAAAACCGGTGAATACGGGGAGTGGTTAATGGTTAAAATGTGATTTTTGGTCAAATAATCGTCCCTCGAATGTTGGATTCTGAGCAATTTTTTGTCGTCAGTCAATTTGTGCGGAACAAACCGAGCTCACATCTTTCGTAAGCGCAAGCGTTCGTTCGATAAATCGATGTCTTAGAGATGTTCAATTTCATTTCCATGAATTTCAATAATGATTTCGGTTGATTTTTGATCAGGCACAGTTTCGATGGAGTTTCCGGTGATCACGGATTTTGATTGGCCCACATGTGGATCGTCATTTATGTCTTCACGACCACTTTGAAAACGTTGAAACCTTTCGTGCACTATGCGACAGGATAGACAATCATCGCCATAAACTTGTTTCATCCATTGAAACGTTTCGGTAAATTTTTACCAATTTTAAAACAAAATTTAATGGTGGCTCTTTGTTCGAAGCTCATTTTCGCACCGATTAAAACGCAATAAATCAATGAAGTATAAAATTCTCACTGGACAATCGATAAAGATAGCAGCTTCTAACGCACGCATCGAAATATAGCCTTGCTTACTTTGGAACACACCTTGTAGAAGAACCGCGGCATCCGACGCGTTATTTAAAATTTCGATGGCCATTATGTCTGGTGGCATGAGGCTTGATAGATTCCAGTCGCCTGATGCGATACAGTGCGGTAGGAGCATGCCACTTTGATTGCATTCAGTCGTACTATTGATTTCGCTTTTTTTGCGTATGTTTTCTATCCTCCATTTGGGTGCAGCATACATAAGTATAGACTGACTCAAGAGGACTCGTCTATTCTGACTTGGTGAACCAGTGTTAGCCATTATCCTTGTTAGCGCCGCCGTCACCCTTGATGCTTTTTCACAGGCTTTGTCTATATGCGTCTTGTAACTTAACCTCGAGTTTATCGTTACTCCTAGATACCTCAAAGATTGCTGTGTGGTAATGGTATATCCGTCAATATTGAGGGTGGCGACCTCAAGTTTTTTCCTGCTTGTGATTTGGCCAGCTAGTTGAAGCTTTGTCACCATAAACCATTCTTTGATTTTTTTCGCTGCATGATTGTACAGACGCTCTATTTAGTGAATTTCTTTCGCTACCACAGTCACCGCCATGTCATCCGCGTATCCAATTATTTGGTCCTGCTTAGGTAATGGGAGGCGCAGCACTTCATCATATAAGATATTCCACAGAAGTAGGCCTAGGACTGAGTCTTGTGGAACTCCGCCCGTCACCATATAGAGTTGTAGTTCTTCGTCTGTGTCATATAGTAGAACTCAAATAAGGCCAAATATATGAGGCCAGTATACTGAATTAAAGGCATTCTTAACATCGAATGTAACTACCGCACAGTACTCTTTACAGCCATAAATCCATTTAGATCCTTCTATTGCTTTACTTACACGTCAGTAAGTTTTTTAATTGCGTCAATTGTTGACCTGTGTCTGCGAAATCCTTATTGGTAATCGGTCAGTGTTTAAATGAGTTAAGCCTCCCTCCACTCTACCCGGGAAAATCTGGCGCACCCTAGGAAGAATTCACAATACACCACATCCGATGGCACCACACACTTACATCATCACACAAAACCAACACAACTCACCACACCTGTACCCACTTAACAAAAAGGATGGACATCGTCAATTCGCTACCAACATTCGCTTCTACACTGCGCCGCGTCGATACCTTTCAACACAATTCGCTCCTCACAATTCGACCATCAACATTCGATTCTATACATGCGTCAACACTACCTTTTGCTCTAATCGACAGCTTTTCGCCCGCGCCGACTTATAGCGATCCAAAACATTGGAGAGTAATTCAATGGGTGGAGCGCATGCTCTAGGTGCAGCAATCGCGGACTTCACAGTCTTGGGAGTAAGTTGGTTGTCTTTTATGTCCATTTCTATTGGAATAGGAATAAAAGAATAAAGCACTAATTATTCAGCAATTATTTATTTATTTGTACTTAGATATACTCGTATTATCATTGTCCTTAAAGTCTATTTTGTCAAAAAAAGTAATTAAAATTATTAAAAATGTAATGGGTAATAATATTAATATGAACGTAAATGTACTAAGCGCGGCCGATTCGACTACGCGCGCCCGCTTGAAGGTTAAAACATTGTATGGTTCATGTATTGAATTATGTAATTGGGTATTTGTTTTTAGAGATAGATACATCATATACTATACATATTTTTTACGGTTCAATTGTAAAGCTCATTGGTTTTAGGTTTGCATTTATCGTTTGTATAACGGTAGTACATAGGATTAAGCGAATTAATTGATGGTTTTGCTTTTATTTTATGCGTTTGATTTCGCGGAGTTTGTGTAGTCAGTTATTCGGTGGTCGGAAAAAATCACAATTTTACCAACGGTCGAGTTAGTATGCCAGTTTGTGTTCGTACATCTACCACTCTAATATGACCATCTCGTCCCCGATGTATGTACCTTTTCAATGCGTCCTAGTCGCCATTCGGTTGGGGGAAGGCATTCATCCTGTATGATAACGCATTCGCCTGTTCTGGGTTCCTTCTTGATCGGTTTCTATCGATATCTCTTATGGAGATCTTTAAGATAGTCCTCCTTCCATCTGTGGCTGAATTCGTGATGAAGAATCTTAATTCTCTCCCATCGATTTATTAAAGTGTGTGAGTCTCCTTCTGCCTCAGGTATGGCGAGAAGAGGAGCTCCTCTGGGGAAGTGTCCAGGTGTGAGAGCTGTGAAATCGGAGGGATCTTGCGAGAGAGGTGATATAGGTCTTGAATTTAATACTGTTTCGATACGAGTAGTGTAGTAAACTCCTCATAATTGAATTTATGATTACCAGTTGGTTTCTTTAAATGGCACTAAAAGCTTTTTACTGCTGATTCCCAAAGTCCACCCATATGTTGAGAACATGGAGGTGTAAACTGTCAATCGATCCCTTGAGGAGCATATTTTTTAACAATTTCAGGGAATACTTATTATGAACTCTTTCTCGGTTGCTCTTTGAGCTCCGATAAAGGTTTTCCCATTGTCGCTCATAATCTTTGATGGAAATCCGGGTGGTCCGACCAAAGAATAAAGCTGGAGGTGCACTGCCTTTGTCGTAAAACATACAAAGACAGCCACATACCCTTTCCTAAATGAAGAAAATCTTATCATCGAGGCCTTTATCTGGAAAGGTCCAGGGAAATCAACCCCAGTAATAGTAAGGGTAGAGCATAATCGGAGCGTTCAGGTGATAAAGCTGCCATGATCTGCGTACGCATTTTACGTTTGTACAAAGTACATTGTTTACACATAAAAATCGTCTTTTTAAGTTGTGGCTTTAGTCGCGGTATATAAAATTCGTGTCGGACCATTTGCTGCATCAAGTGATGCTCACCATGTAGTGTAAGCTGGTGAAGATATATTAAGAATACATAAGTAAAACGGGATTTCTCAGGTATGATAATAGGATGCCGTTCGTTTGTAACTGACGCTGGAATTCGCTAATCTTCCATTTGCCCTTATTAATCCTTTAGCGTCCAAGAATGGATTTAAGACGAGAATAGAGCTCCCTTTTCGAGTGGTCGTCTTTCGAGCAACTTTGCTTTCTCTCGACCCAAATAGCGAGTTTGGGTGTAGGTAATGAGACTAACTTTGGCATGTTGCAAATCGGAATGCGTTAGTTGTAAGCAAGGATCATTTAGTATCCCTTTCATTTTTTGCTTAAATCTTTAGGTGAATTTATGGATGTAAGCGACTATTCTTAATGCTCTAGGAAATAAAGAAAATCGGTGGAGAATATCATCCTCTTCTGGAGTGATATGAAAATTTTTAATTTTCCGACTTTCCGGCGGTATTATATTACGAACGGGAGACTTTGGCCAGAATTCTTGTGATTCTGTTAGCCATGTTGGACCATTCCACCAGAGTGTAGTGCTGGTGAGGTGAAGTGGCTTGCAACCTCTTGTCCCAAGACCCGCTGAGTTATCTGCACTTGCAACATGTTGTCATTTTGCTGGGCCAACTAAGTTCAAGATTTGAGATATTCGGTTAGATATGTGGAAATATTACGACACCACATTTAATATTAAAACGATTATTTATTAAAGAGATCTTAAATACTTGTACTCTTGACGGCGTCTGTATAAAAGTGACGCTTCTTAAAACTGTAAACTAAGAATAGGAAATCAGTTGGAAACTGTAAATTTCCAAGAATATACAGAGAATGAAGTAATAGAAAAATAATAGAATAACTGACAAACAGTGCTGCCAGATGTGATGCATCTTGTTAGAGTGCCCACAGATACATAGGTCTTATAGGAATAGGGTGGTTTTTCTAACCATGCTAAAACTATTTCTGAGTCTGAGCAAAGATACGTTTTGTGATCGGTTAATTTCAGATGGGCTTGAACTATTAAAATTAATTTTGCTAACGGAAGGGTTCCATTCAGTTCAAGCCGTGACAGACTGAGTGTCTTCGAACGCGCTATCGTACTGTGTGCGGACGTAAACTGGTGCGCAATAAGCCTTTTCAGAGGCATCACAGAAACCGTGTAATTCTGTGTTAGTGTTAGGAGTGAAATTAACCCATCGAGGGATTAGAATTTCTAATATAGTATGCAAGTGTTAGCAAATTGAACCCATTTTGTTAAACGAACGGGTTTACCTGTTCATCCCATTTAGTGCCAATTCTTGAATGAGGATTTTTGCTTGAATCATTATTGGCGAAAGCCATCCTGCGGGGTCGAAAAGTTTTGCCACCGAGGAAAGTATTTGGCGTTTTGTACTGGCGGACATTGCAGATATTGACTCAATTGTATATGAGAATTGATCTGTTATCGCATTCTATTGAATCCATAGGGTTTTTGTTGTTCAAATTTAAGGAAATCCGTATCTTTTAAGTCTTCCTTTTTCATGTTTTTTATTATTTCGGGATGATTTGATGTAATTTTCTTCAAGGGGAATCCCGCTGAATTTAGTCACTTGAGTTAGTGATTTGCCCGCTAATGACAGACTGTAGCTACCCGATAAAATATCATCAACGTATGTTTGTGTTTGTAACACGGAAGTTGCTAAGGACAAATTTTTTTCACACGTTTTTGCCAATTCATGTAGTGTATTGATCGCTAAATAGGGTGCGCAATTAATGACGAAATTGACGGTTTTAAGTTTGTAGTCGCTGATTGGACTATCACTTGATTTGCGGAAGACAATACGCTGGAAATCTTCGTCATCTCTGTGTACTAGAATTTGTCTGTACATTTTCTCTACATCCCCATTAAAAACATATTTAAACATGCGCCCATTTAGTATTAACAGCATGAGATCTGGTTGTAAGGTTGGGCCAGTGTATAGTACGTCGTTGAGTGATTTGTCTGAGCTCGTACACTTTGAGACACTGAAAACCACACGTACTTTTGTTGTGAGTTTTTCAGGTCGTATTACCCGTGATGTGGCTGATAAAAAGATTAATATCTACCTTTAGATACTTTTTCATATGGTACAGCTTCTTCCATATGATTGAGGTCCAGATATTCGCCCACCTGAATTAAGCTAACTTTTCTTGATCAGGCTTTTTTCCAGGCTTAGAAATAGCTGGACTGCTGATATTCTAGAGTGGCGTAGAGCTATGGTATCAGAAAAGGTTGGTTTGAATGGGAGTTGCACAACATAATGACCATGTTCGTTTCTTGTTTTTGTGGACTTGTAATAGGCATCGCATGCCTGGTCTTCTTCTGAAAGCTGAGTAGTCCGAGGTAATTCTTCTACTTCCCAGAATTTTTTGAGTTCATTATTTAAATATTCGTTTGAAATACTTTCAACTTCAGTTGTAAAAGAATTAATTTTTTCTGCGACTTGGCCATTTAATATCCACCCAAAGATTGTATTTTGGGCTAACAATTTATTGGATATTTTTTCTATACCTTCAAGAATTATTTGAGGTATTTAGTCACTACCTAATAATAAATCGATTTGTGATGGGGTATGGCCGTTGGGATCTGCTAATTTGAGATATGAGTACTTTTCCCATTGCTTTTTATTTACTTCACAGCTTGGAAGCAAATTTGTGAGTTGCGGTAGAACGATGGCTTGTGCATCTATTCTTATATCCATGTTTGGGGAGACTATAGTGATTGGGCAAATTTTGTTTGAATTTTGTATAATTCTTCCGCCCATTCCCGAAATTTGGAAATTAGAATTTTTGACTAACAATTTTAGCCGATTTTGAATTTTAGATGATATAAAGGATCTTTGAGAACCTTGATCTCTTAACTTGAATAATTGTCCTCTATGTTCAATAGCGATGACCCTAGTGGGTAAAAGAATTTTGCTTTCATTTTCTGGATGAAGAGTTTGCGTTTTTGGTGCTTTAGAGCAACATACATACATAGTTGTTCTTCTCTTTTTTTGGCATTTGAAAATTTCTGGATTACCAGATTGATTTTGCTTCATATTTTGAAAATTTGTAATATGAAGGAATTAGTGATGTATCGCAGTCTTTTGTCGTATGAGCATTCGACAGACAGTTGAAGCAAAGTTTAAGTTGTCTCACAAGCTTGTTGCTGTCAGAAGCGGATACTTTTTAAATTTCTCGCAAGATCTTATGTTATGACCTACTTTACAAATTTCACAAATTGCACGAAATGGTTGCCATTTATTAGTTTGGTTTGACACGAAAGTGTGACTTTTATTAACGTGTCTATTGATTGCATATTATTGTTGGCTTGGGGTTTAAAAAAGTTCTTATTCGAGTCAGTTTGATTATTTTTTGGCTTGAGTATTTTTTGTCAACTCGCTCAGCTATTTCGTACTGAGTTGTTAAGAATTCTTTCATTTGATGCCAATTTGGTGATTTCTTTCTTGACACTAGTGATTGCTCCCATCATTGCAAAGCAGCATCAGGTAGTGTTGCTGCACAAATATTAACTAGGATAGGGTCCCACGATTCTGTTGAAATCTTTTGTGTTTCTAACACAGATAAACAATTAGTCACTGTCGAGTATAGGTTTTGAAATTCTTGGTTGGAATTTTTGTAAATTCATTAAAATTGTTATTCGGTTGTCTCCCAATACTCTTTAATTTTCGTATCTTTCGACCAGTGCTTCCCAAGCCAGATTAAAGTTTTCGTCATTTAAAGCGAAACGCTTGACGATACTGCCTGATTCCCCTTTTGGTTTGTCCCTGAGATGGTACAGCTTTTGAGCTCGTGAAAGTTTGGGATGGTTTATGTATACGACAGTGAACATGTCCCGGAAGGACGACCTCCGTGAAAAACTTCAGTGTCACAAGCTGGTACTTTCGAGAATATGCCTATATCTAGGTCTTCTGTTTGAGTTGTAACTACTCTCGGAGGAGAAGTAGTGGCTCTACATGGCCTTAATAAAATCAACATTACGTTCGAGGCAGTTTTCATATTTAGTTGACGCCGAATCTTTTATGTTTTCTGCTAGTTCAGCATCGTCAGTATCTAGTACAGCATCATATGCTGCCAGAAGGCGTGCCCATAGATAGCATACTTTGAATTTTTAAGTTTAAAACTGATTCAGTATTGTCACTAATAGGGGAAGCTAAAATCTTGTGCAGTATCTAATTAAACTGTCGCTTTCTTTGGTTCTTTTTTGTTTGGCTCCCTGCTTTGAGCGTGTAGCTTCTGCAGGCGTGCTTTGTGATTTATCATCGTCAGCCATTTTTGGAATTTCCAATAATTGAGGTGTTCTTCGTAGTTATATTTATTAAATATGTCTGATTTTTTTCGTTTTTTTTACACTGTACCAAATTAATTTATATTCGCTTCACTCGCGCTTAATTTGTATAGTTGTTTTGTTTTTAATATCTGCGTCTTTTAAGAACGCGAAAGACAGCCGTAATAAGCAAGTATGTATGTATATTTATTTGCATGCGTTTCTATAGATTTTTTGGTGCAATTGTTGTATATATA
Source organism: Bactrocera neohumeralis (assembly GCF_024586455.1). Classification (NCBI taxonomy): domain Eukaryota; kingdom Metazoa; phylum Arthropoda; class Insecta; order Diptera; family Tephritidae; genus Bactrocera; species Bactrocera neohumeralis. The sequence continues at coordinate 8,997 of NW_026090291.1, forward strand.
CGAGTATATTTGTACTAGAAAACGCGGCGAACTCCGTTTCGCCACCAAATTTCATTGTTTTATGTAACATTTCGTTTGGTGATTAAAAGATAAAGATTTTTTTTTGTAAAAGGAAAAATTACATTTCAGCACATCCATCATAATCTTTAGATTTTGCTGAAATACCTTGGCGATTATGTCATGACGATCTTGCGGTTTTTGGCCCGGTTCCAACTCACGTTCAATTTCCGCCCACTTCGGATTGCATGTTAAGGAATAAATAAATCCGGAGTTCCATAACTTCGCACGTACGTCATAGCGTCTTGAGCGTATTCGTGCATGTGGCGTGGGCTTCCGATATAATATGATGGGAGAATCGTCATAAGTCCAATATTCTGTACATCACCATCTTAATGAACAGCATCATGCAAGTGTATATAGTCCTCAGATCGTAGCTGGGCCTGATTGAATCGGATGTACGCTAAACGTTCGGTCTCGACTTTGACATACTTGTCGACAACGAATTGTTGGAATAGCCGACGGCACTTCAGTATGACATTCTCCTCATTTGTACGAATCATCATACGATATGCATAGTAATTCATTGCGCTTAGATTTTTATTCGATGATACGCCTGAAAATGCAAATTTAAATGAATTGTTAATGGAAACCAATAATAGCAATATTAAGTGTGTGAATAATGTACCTGTAATTGGATCAACCATCTTCAACGTGATGTCGTAGCCGTCCTGCCCTTGCAAATAAATGATTGGATATTGTAACGCATCGTACAAGCGATGTGTCTCGTTTACACGATGCATGATATTGCTTCTTCGCTGAACGACAATGGACCGCCAAATTGGATCGCCAACAATAATTGCAGCAACATCATTAACAGTTGGTGCATTGAATCTTCGCACATGTTCACCTGTTGGGGTACAATCCGCTCTTATGACAAATTTGTGCGTATCCGATGGCATTCGTTCCAATGCTGTTTTTAACATAACCTCTGGTCACCAGTCCAGAGCAGTATGGAAGCACAACTGGTCGTAGCTTCGGCTACAAGGTCATACGAAAGACTTTAACCTGGTAGCACGGGGAGCATTAGCCCCAGGAGGTTTGGCTCTTTGTAGAGATGACTTTGTCAGTTGAATGTGGAGTTGCATTGCAACCGGGTGCCGGACCCAAAGTACGGCAGAGGTTTCAGATAGGCCTCGATTCCTACCCAGGTCGTTAGTGTGTCCATGCCACACCGCCAATTGGTACTGAAAATGCTTACCCAATCTTCAGGGCGCTGATAAACGCATTGTATTGATCCGTTGTGCTTTTGAGAACCGAGGAATTAAGCTGTCGACAGCACGATCCCACGTTATACACATCGGACGTTGTCCCTATCTACTTCCTCCTGCGGGTAGGGGGACCCCCTTTGGGTAGGGGAGAAACCGAATATACCCGTGGTAAGGCATGCCTGTCGTAAGAGGCGACTAAAATCCCACATGCACTGTGTCTGTTTTCTGGGCTTGCCTTGAAATGTCAGCATAGTCCATGTCAGATACAGTGCTATAGTATCGTCGTAAAAAACGTTATTGTAGGAGTAGGTAGGAGTGCAGTCCTATCGTTATTGTACTCTGTATATTTTTATTCCTGGTATTCTGACGTTTCGTTTTACGATCTACGTTTTACGAGACATTGTCAACACACAGTTGAGTTCTTAGGGGCTCAACTGGCAGTAGCGTAAGCTACAGGTCACACCAAATACTAAAATATGGTACCACGGGGAGCAGTTAGCCCTTGGATGTAACTCCAATCTGCTCATTGGGCTTTTGGCTCTTTGTGGAGATTCGTGGTGGCTGTGGTTTAATCCTAAATGCAAGAAGGGCATTTAGTTCGATGTGGAGTCGCATTGCGGCCGGGCGCCGGACCCAAAGTACGGCAGAGGTTTTAGATGGGCCTCGTACCCGACCCAGGTAGCTAGGGTGTTTCCTTCTGTCCGAACCAATTGGCACCAAAGTGTAAGTGTTTGTGGAGGCACTCATGCTTTGATTCTCCAGGGTATGAGTGTTTATACTTTGGGGCGCTGATCAACGCATTGTTTTGATCTACGTGCTTCTGGCAGAAAGCACCGTGAGTTTGGGCCTTCGTAGGCAGTTAATTCACGTTAAAGACAACGGACGTTGTCCCTGTCTACTCATTCTATAGTTGTGATTCGAATTATATAGACGCGCGGTCGCATAGTTTTGTGTAGTTATTTGAAAATATTTGAAATAAAAAGGATTTTCTTTGTGTTCGGTTTCGTGCTGGGGAGTGCATGTAAGTACCATTATTTGTGATTGATTGCGCTGGTAGGACTAGATTTGCATAATTTTCGTTTTTCTGTCATTCCAGAATTAATTTTTAATATTTTTTTCTGAATTTGAATAGTAGGCGTTGCGAAAAAACAAGTGAAAACTTGTTTGTGTGTGTGAACACCTGTTTGTTCATACACAAATTTTCACATTTCCAAGAGTAGGTTTTTGTTTTTCGACAAGTAATTTTGTTCCGGTGTGTGTGCATGCACAAAATTTTGAGGCAAGTGTTTTTTGTTAGAGTAGGTGATTTTTTCGTGTAGGTGGTTTTGTAGCCAGCCATTCCATTCGGTCAAATGGTTGTGGCTAGTTTGTGCTGCAAATTTAGCGAGCCTCTAGAGCCCTATCTGCGATACGTGGATATGCTTCTACTTCTTGTAGGTAGTAGTCCATTTATCCTGGGGTTGAATGCGAATACCTCGTCCTCGATGCGGTTCAGTAAAAGTGCCCATACACGAGCACACAACTGCGTTCTATCGGTATGAATTTGTTTGCCAATACACGACACACAATTCCATTTTGTGTTCGTTCTTTACAGAGTTAACATGTGCGACAGGCAAGTGGAACATTTCTTGGATTTATTTCTAATGTAGCATTTTTATCTATTTCTTTGTATTTAGTAATAAGTTATTCCAACTTTTATTTTTCTCAATTTTATTTTTATATTTATCACTTTTCGTTTGCCAATTCATATTTTATAAGATCAATAAATTCTGAAAAATCAATTTTTTTTGCTTAAAGCTTTTTAAAAAATATATACAAATATGTCACAAAAGTTGTAGATGGGAATTTGAAGTATTATCGAAGCTAGAAGGGAAATGGTAACCGAGCGTTTAGCAGATAGATGCGTTTGGGCAAAAAGCGAAAACTTTGAAACGTGATTTCTAGGTTTTCCATTTTAACGATTATTTTCAATTGGCGGGCAGGATAGAGAAAAACCAAACGTCTTATGGAATGTGGGGCAAAGTTTAGTATCTTTGGCATTGTTGGACGCGTGAGCTAACCTTGAAGAGGAAGACTGTCAGGCGATTGAGGCGAAAGTTTCAACGCGCCCGACGGGTCAATTCTTATAGGTTGTCCGAGCTTAGGTAAGAATTTAGTTGTTCGGATAGGGAGTATAAGGAAATGTTAGTCAAAATTAAGGAGGATGAGTGGAGGAGTTTTGTTCGGGAAAATAGGAACGACCCATGAGGTCAGGTCTATAGTATCTGCCGGGGTCGTAGAAGTCCGGATATCACCTCTCTTCGCGCCAGTGACACTCTGTTATCGTCGTGGAGAGAGTGTGCGGGGGTTCTGTTAAGTGCGTTCTTTCCCAGATCGGAGGTGCAGGTATCTCAAGCACAGGAGGAACCGGTCCCTCAATTAGTTTGTGGGGTACGCCTTTGGCTTGGTTATATCTAAACGGTCCCCAGGTTTTGATGTTTTGAACAGAGAGATATGCAAAAGCTTGTAGAAGTTCATTCCTGAATACCTGGAGGCTATTTATGATAAGTGCGTCTGGGAGGGATATTTTCCATGTGAGTGGAAAAAAGCTGGGGTTGTTTCTCTCCTGAATTCCCCTGATAAGATTAGGAGCGATCCTCGATTTTATTGGGGTATTAGTTCCAGTACTTGGAAAAGTGCTGGAAAGAGTAATAATGGAGCGAATTCAGGAGCTAACGAGGGATATGTGGTCGGATAGGTAGTTTGTGTTTAGGGGAGGACGCAGTGTAGTGGATGCTTGAATATTTGTTCAGAATGCTGTTAGGGATAATGTCAACAAATATGTCCTTGGCATATTTGTTGACTTTAAGGGGCGTTTGATTACCTAAGCTGGGATCGGGCGATGCAACGACTGAAGGAACTTGGATATCCGGAAGCTGCTCTTTGTCGGAACTATTTTTCGGACAGAAAAGTCTCTCTAGTTGGTATGATGGGAAGTGTGGAAATTGAGGTGGTTCGTGGCTGCCCGCAGGGTTCCATCTGTGGTCCATATATTTGGAATCTCATGAAGAATTCTCTGCTTGGGCAGCTCGAGCCACTTTGTAGACGTTGTGCGTATGCGGATAATTTTGTTCTTTTGGTTGAAGGTCGTTCGCGGTGTGATTTAGAACGGGCGGGAGGACAATTTTTAGAAATTGTAAATTTTAGTGGTTTAGGTGTGGGAGTTGACATATCGATGGATAAAACGGTGGCAATGCTGCTGAAAGGTAGATTGTCGCCGGTTCGTCCACTGATTGTCCGTATGAATGGGGTCAGTATCAAATATGTGACGCAAGTCAAATATCTGGAGCCTAACATCAAATATTGAAAAAGTAAGAATTATAGAACATTTTATTGCAAATTATTTGTCTATTGATAGGATAGCTTACATCTCAATTTTGAATCGCAACATTATTTTATTTCAAATTCTTTGTCTATTATGTGACAGTCACAATTATTTGTTTGCTTCAAAAGATTCTAAAAGATGGCATTAATTATTAATTGGATTGAGTAAGTATTCAGCAGATGGCGCTATGCTAAACATTTAAACGTATAAGGTACACATAACCTAAATTTATTTTGAATTTTAATATAAAAATATAAATTTAGGTTATTCCTTAGTTTCAGCAATACGTAGTTGTTATGCTTTTAAATTTGTATTTTTAACATAGCACCATCTATAGAATTCAATCCTATCAATAATTATCATCATCTGTTAGAATCTTTTGGAGCTAACGGACAATTGTCACTGCCAAATAATAGACAAAGAATTGAATGAAAATTGAGATGTAAGCCACATATCTTATCAATAGACAAATAATTTGCAATAAAATATTCCATTATTCCTTTACTTTATTCCTATACTTTTTCAATTTTTGATGTTAGGATAACCCGCCACGTGTTACTTAGACTGAAGTGTAAATTAAATTCATATTATAGTGAAGATAATACAGTAAAATTATTCTGGCTTTTCAATAATTAGTGCTTGATTGTTCAAAACTTTAATTAAAATATATTATATTTTAATTAAAATATTACTAAATTTGTTATGCATTAAATCGCAGTGTACGATATACATATGTACATATGTATGTATATTGATGATAAGAGGTGCTAGGGCTCCAGGATATAAGTAATTAAATTTGGTTATCATGTTATTGATTTATTTTATTGATAATAGTTAATCGATATACACAAATTTATTTCATAATTTTTTGTTATATTATATAATATAGCAATGTGGTTTTCTTTGTTTTCGTGGCTCCCATTTTTTACCGGATTTGTTCCATGTGAAATAACGTGGAACATCAGTATGTATCAATGTCTTTGCGAATTGGTCAAAAATATCACATTTTTGATATAATGTAAAAAATTCAGTTAGTGTCGTTTTTGGAGCCTCAAGAGCTCTTTGGAGAACATTTTTTTCTGTGAAGGATACACGTTGACAATTTTCAAGATAGACTGCAATATGCTCTCGTGTATGGGAAAGGTAAGAATATGCCAATGTTAATGTATCTACCCATTTGGTATCGTGTTATTTCATTATTTTTATTTATATTTTTACTTCAAATATGGCCAAATCATTGCCTTTATTAATATATTTATAAATGTACTTAATGGATTTTACAGAACTGCAAAGCTCGATATTGATATGAGCCTCATGAGAGTTTGAAAGTAATGGTGAATATGGTACCACCCACTGATTATCAAATTCTACTGTGGCAAGTTTAATCCACCAATAGCTAACGGCACTTATGCCTGAAATAAACAATAAAGTTAACGCCAACAATAGCTAAGGGCTTTTTTGCGTAAAGTAAACAATCTATATATATGTATAAAATTAAGTGGCAAAACTTCCTGTTCGCATACTCCTCCTAGACGGCTTGCCCGATTTCAATGAATTTCTCAGGGGTGATTGGGGTCTGTTTGGAGGGTGCACATAAGAAATTTAATGTGTGTATCATTGCACGTTTTGCAAACAAAAAACGAAAAAAAAAATGATACATTCCACCTATACAAATTCTCATGAAAGAATGTTTTGCCGCAAGATTGGCCATTGTTGTCAAAAATTTTCGAAGCGCACATCAATGTGCAATATTGCAACTCTGTCAAATCGATGCAATACATCTGCAAATCCGTAAATAAGGGCAGTGATATGGCAGTTTTCGGAAGGGCTGATTATCAGAGAATCGATGAAATTCAGCAATACCAAATGGGCCGTTATATAAGCAGCAACGAAGCGGTATGGCGCATTTTACCGTTCCCAATACACGACCGGCATCCCGTTTTTCTTCATTTGGCAGTTCATCTCGAAAATGGTCAACGCGTTTATTTCACTGCAGACAATGTACAACAGAGCGCAGCACGACCACCGGGGACAACACTAACTACCTTCTTCGTTTTGTGAAAACGATGAATTTGGAAGAACATTGCTATATCCCGAAATACCACAATATTTCACTTGGAATCCGTCATCGAAAACATTTCAACGACGAAAGCAAGGGGAGCGTGTTGACGGTTATTCAAATGTCCGTAAAACGGATGCCATAGGACGCATTTACACCATCCGTCCGAACAACGCCGAATGTTTCTATTTGCGTCTGCTATTAGTCAACGTGCCAAGATCATTTGATGATTTGAAAACTATTGTCGGTCAGTTGTGTGCGAAGTATCGTGAAGCATGTCAGCGATTGCATTTGTTTGAAGATGATTTGTATTGGGACACCGCACTTCATGACGCATCACTCACATCTCATCCAAAACAAATACGCGTATTATTCGCCATAATAATATCTACATGCCTTCCGTCAAATCCGCAAGAACTGTGGAATAAGTACAAAGACTGCATGACCGAGGACGCAGACTTGCTATATACATTAAAAAAGTATAATGATGCTTTCATATTGGTTGAAGATCTGTGCCTTACAATTGCGAAAAAAGCCTTAGCGAAACTTGTCATAACTGCGCCCAATCGTTCAGCGATTGATATGCTTGACCATGAGCTTCAACGTGAACAACAATACGATTGCAATGAATTGCGTGTTTTCATACAAGCTAACATTACTAAATTGAATATTCAGTTGCTGCTTTTGGCGTAAATCGTGCATTGTTCTGTTGAATGCTTCTAATGACGTTTTGTTAGCTATTGGGCACCCATAGAACTATTCCAGCCCCTCGCAAAAATTGTTGAATTCCACGATATGTTGCACGACTTGGATGTTCAACGGTAATTTCAACGCAGAATGTGCTGTTCGGCCGCCGTCAAGTAGAGTAGCAGCGATACCTGACTAAACAATTGCCAGCGCTACTTTCTGCTCTGACCGTATAGTAGCAAGAATCAAAGAGATCAGAAACGTTTTCCCTGTACCACAGGGCGCATCCAAAAAGTAGAATTCACCGGCGTTATTGTCAACCGCTCGTATAATCTTATCATAAGCATGTTTCTGCTGAATATTCAATTTGGTAATGTTAGCTTGTATGAAAGCACGCAATTCATTGCAATCGTATTGTTGTTCACGTTGAAGCTCATGGTCAAGCATATCAATCGCTGAACGATTGGGCGCAGTTATGACAAGTTTCGCTAAGGCTTTTTTCGCAATTGTAAGGCACAGATCTTCAACCAATATGAAAGCATCATTATACTTTTTTAATGTATATAGCAAGTCTGCGTCCTCGGTCATGCAGTCTCTGTACTTGTGCCACAGTTCTTGCGGATTTGACGGAAGGCATGTAGATATTATTATGGCGAATAGTACACGTATTTGTTTTGGATAAGATGCTTCACGATATGTCGCACACAACTGACCGTCAACAGTTTTCAAATCATCAAATGATCTTGGTCCGCGCACGATGACTAATAACAGACGCAAATAGAAACATTCGGCGTTGTTTGGATGGATGGTGTAAATGCGTCTTATGGCATCCGTTTTACGGATATTTGGATAACCGTCAACACGCTCCCCTTGCTTTCGTCGTTGAAATGTTTTCGATGATGGATTCCAAGTGAAATATTGTGGTATTTCGGAATAAGCAATGTTCTTGCAAATTCATCGTTTTCACAAAACTCGAAAAAAGTAATTAGTGTTGTCCCCGGTGGTCGTGCTAGAGTATGCATATTTGAAATACATAAATAATAATGGAAAAATTAATCTAAAACTACATCTTAAACTATGTATTTTACCCACACACGCATACGCAATAAAACGCACCAACAGCGTATTTGCAAACCGAATGGAAGCACTTACGAAACAATAACAATACTCACTTGCTTTATGTGTATTGCACGGTCAGCAGAAAAACACAAAATCGGTTCGGATAAATGTAGCAAATCGATGAAATTAAATCTGGAGAAAACACACAATGTTGAAACACTTTTTTTTTTACACACACCGCGCATTTTCAAGCGATAATCGAACCGCATGGCATCACATACGAAACAACAACAATACTCAATTGCTTTGTGTTGTACGCAGAATGTTAATCACGTTGAAATCTGAGAAAAATACACACAATGTTGAAACATTTTTTTTAATACACTCAGTGCATTTGGAGCACTTACGTTCTCTATGTCTTGTTAGCTTGACAGTAATCCATAGAAAGAACGAATGACAGGCAAAAACGATCAACATGCGATGCCAATGTTTTTTATTAGTTGTAAACATCCGCCAGTTTTTTCTGTTTATTAGTAAAATGCATTTGACAGGACTGCCAATCTTGCGGCAAAACATTATTTCTTGAGAATTTGTATAGGCGGAATGTAACATTTTTTTTTTTTTTGCAAAACGTGCAATGATACACACATTAAATTTCTTATATGCACCCTCCAAAGAGACCTCAATCACCCCTGAAAATTTCATTGAAATCGAGCAAGCCGTCTAAGAGGAGTATGCGAACAAGAAGTTTTGCCAGTAAATTTTATGTGTATATATAGATTTCCCAAAAGTTGTAGATGGGAATTCGAAATATTATCGAAGCTAGAAGGAAAATAATAACCGAGCGTTTAGCAGATACTTATATGCGCTTGGGCCATTTCTATACTCTCGCAAGAAAGTTGCTAAGGAGAGTATTATAGTTTTGTTTTGTTGCTTGTAAGTCCGAAAACTAAAAGAGTCAGATATAGGATTATATATACCAAAGTGATCAGGGTGACGAGTAGAGTTGAAATCCGGATGTCTGTCTGTCCGTCCGTCCGTCCGTGCAAGCTGTAACGTGAGTAAAACATTGAGATATCATGATGAAACTTGGTACACGTGTTTCTTGGCTCCATAAGAACGTTAAGTTCGAAGATGGGCAAAATCGGCCTACTGCCACGCCCACAAAATGGCGAAAACCGAAAACCTATAAAGTGTCTTAACTAAGCCATAAATAAAGATATTAAAGTGAAATTTGGCACAAAGGATCGCATTAGGGAGGGGCATATTTGGACGTATTTTTGTTGGAAAAGTGGGCGTGGCCCCGCCCCCACTAAGTTTTGTGTACATATCTCGGAAACTACTATAGCTATGTCAACCAAACTCTATAGAGTCGTTTCCTTCAGGCATTTCCATATACAGTTCAAAAATAGAAGAAATCGGATAATAACCACGCCCACCTACCATACAAAGGTTATGTTGAAAATCACTAAAAGTGTGTTAACCGACTAACAAAAAACGTCAGAAACACTAAATTTCACGGAAGACGAAATAAGGACAATGACATTAATGCATGCACCTGGAATGTCCGGTCCCTTAATTGGGAAGGTGCCGCTGCCCAGCTGGTTGATGTCCTCGGGAAAATAATGGCTGACATCACCGCCGTCCAAGAAATGCGATGGACGGGACAAGGACAGAGACGAGTAGGTCCTTCTGACATTTACTACAGTGGCCGTATAAAGGAGCGCAAGTTTGGTGTTGGATTCGTGGTGGGAGAGAGACTCCGTCGCCGAGTACTATCATTCACTCCGGTGAATGAACGTCTAGCCACAATTCGCATCAAAGCGAGGTTTTTCAACATATCGCTGATCTGCGCCCACGCTCCGACGGATCAGAAG
>NW_026090292.1:0-12674 GCF_024586455.1 Bactrocera neohumeralis
CATAAGATTGTTGATTTCTTCCAACTGCATTGCCGTTATGGCTTTATGTCAACTCCAGTAAGATTAAGAAGGCTAATTAACTTAAATATGGTAAATTAATGATCTGAAGCAACTCAATATCGATTGCTAAATGTGTATACACAAGAAAGTCGACTTTATACCTGAATATAAGATTGTCGAATTTTTACAAATGCACTTCCGTTATGGCTTTATGTCAGCTTCAGGAAGATGAAGAAAGTTAATTAACTTAAATATGTTAAATTAATGATTTAAAGCAATTCAATATCGACTGCTAAATGTGTATATACAAGAAAGTCGACTTTATACCTGAACATAAGACTGTCGAGTTTTTACAAATGCACTGCCGTTATGGCTTTATGTCAACTTCAGTAAGATGAATAAGGTTACTTAACTTAAGTATGTTAAATTACTGATTTAAACCAACTCAAGATCGACTGCTTAATGTGTACATACAAGAAAATCGACTTTATATCTGAATATAAGATTGTAGAATTCCTCCAAATGCACTGCCGTTATGGCTTTATGTCAACTTCGGTAAGATGAAGAAAGTTAATTAACTTAAATATGTTAAATTAATGATTTAAAGCGACTCAATATCGACTGCTAAATGTGTATATACAAGAAAGTCGACTTTATACCTGAACATAAGATTGTTGATTTCTTCCAACTGCATTGCCGTTATGGCTTTATGTCAACTCCAGTAAGATTAAGAAGGCTAATTAACTTAAATATGGTAAACTAATGATCTGAAGCAACTCAATATCGATTGCTAAATGTGTAGACACAAGAAAGTCGACTTAATACCTGAATATAAGATTGTCGAATTTTTACAAATGCACTTCCGTTATGGCTTTATGTCAGCTTCAGGAAGATGAAGAAAGTTAATTAACTTAAATATGTTAAATTAATGATTTAAAGCAATTCAATATCGACTGGTAAATGTGTATATACAAGAAAGTCGACTTTATACCTGAACATAAGACTGTCGAATTTTTACAAATGCACTGCCGTTATGGCTTTATGTCAACTTCGGTAAGATGAAGAAGTTTAATTAACTTAAGTATGTTAAACTAATGATTTGAAGCAACTCAATATCGATTGCTAAATGTGTAATCACAAGAAAGTCGACTTTATACCTGAACATAAGACTGTCGATTTCTTCCAACTGCCTTGCTGTTATGGCTTCATGTAAACTTCAGTAAGATGAGGAAGATTAATTAACTTAAATATGTTAAATTAATGATTTATCGCATTTCAATATCGATTGCTAAATGTGTAGACACAAGAAAGTCGACTTAATACCTGAATATAAGATTGTCGAATTTTTACAAATGCACTTCCGTTATGGCTTTATGTCAGCTTCAGGAAGATGAAGAAAGTTAATTAACTTAAATATGTTAAATTAATGATTTAAAGCAATTCAATATCGACTGGTAAATGTGTATATACAAGAAAGTCGACTTTATACCTGAACATAAGACTGTCGAATTTTTACAAATGCACTGCCGTTATGGCTTTATGTCAACTTCGGTAAGATGAAGAAGTTTAATTAACTTAAGTATGTTAAACTAATGATTTGAAGCAACTCAATATCGATTGCTAAATGTGTAATCACAAGAAAGTCGACTTTATACCTGAACATAAGACTGTCGATTTCTTCCAACTGCACTTGCTGTTATGGCTTCATGTAAACTTCAGTAAGATGAGGAAGATTAATTAACTTAAATATGTTAAATTAATGATTTATCGCATTTCAATATCGATTGCTAAATGTGGACAGGAAAATCGACTTTATACCGGTATACAAGTTTGTCGGATTCTTCCAAATGCACTGCCGTTATGGCTTTATGTCAACTTCAGTAAGATGAGGAAGGTCAATTAACTTAAATATGTTAAATTAATGATTTAAAGCAACTCAATATCGACTGCTAAATGTGTATATACAAGAAAATCGACTTTATACCTGAATATAAGATTGTCGAATTCTTCAAATGCACTGCCGTTATGGCCTTATGTCAACTTCGGTAAGATGAAGAAAGTTAATTAACTTAAATATGTTAAATTAATGATTTAAGGCAACTCAGTATCGACTGCTAAGTGTGCATATACAATAAAATTGACTTTATACCTGAATATAAGATTGCCGAATTTTTACAAATCCACTGCCGTTATGGCTTTATGTCAACTTCAGTAAGATGAAGAAAGTTAATTAACTTAAATAAGTTAAATTAATGATTTGAAGCAACTCAATATCGATTGCTAAATGTGTATACACAATAAAGTCGACTTTTAACCTGAACATAAGATTGTCGGATTTTTACAAATCCACTGCCGTTATGGCTTTATGTCAACTTCGGTAAGATGAAGAAAGTTAATTAACTTAAATATGTTAATTTAATAATTTAAGGCAACTCAATATCGACTGCTAAGTGTGCTTTTCAATAAAATTGACTTTATACCTGAATATAAGATTGTCGAATTCTTCCAATTGCAATGCCGTTATGGCTTTATGTCAACTTCAGTAAGATGAGGAAGGTCAATTAACTTAAATATGTTAAATTAATGATTTAAAGCAATTCAATATCGACTGCTAAATGTGTAATCACAAGAAAGTCGACTTTATACCTGAACATGAGATTGTTGATTTCTTCCAACTGCATTGCCGTTATGGCCTTATGTCAACTCCGGTAAGATTAAGAAGGCTAATTAACTTAAATATGTTAAACTAATGATTTGAAGCAACTCAATATCGACTGTTAAATGTGCATTTTCAAGAAAATCGACTTTATACCTGAATATAAGAATGTCGAATTCTTCCAAATGCACTGCCGTTATGGCTTTATGTCAACTTCAGTAAGATGAAGAAGTTAATTAACTTAAATATGTTAAATTAATGATTTAAGGCAACTCAATATCGACTAGTAAATGTGTATATACAAGAAAATCGACTTTATACCTGAATATAAGATTTTCGAATTTTTACAAATGCACTGCCGTTACGGCTTTATGTCAACTTCAGTAAGGCAAGGAAGGTTAATTAACTTAAATATGTTAAATTAACGATTTAAAGCAATTCAATATCGACTGCTAAATGTGTATATACAAGAAAGTCGACTTTATACCTGAACATAAGACTGTCGAATTTTTACAAATGCACTTCCGTTATGGCTTTATGTCAACATCAGGAAGATGAAAAAGGTTAATTAACTTAAGTATGTTAAACTAATTTTTTTAAGCAATTTAATATCGACTGCTAAATGTGTATATACATACCAGAAAATCGACTTTATACCTAAATATAAGATTGTCGAATTTTTACAAATGCACTGCCGTTATGGCTTTATGTTAACTTCGGTAAGATGAAGAATGTTAATTAACTTAAATATGTTAAATTAATGATTTGAAGCAATTCCATATCGATTGCTAAGTGTGTATATACAAGAAAATCGACTTTATACCTGAATATAAGATTGTCGAATTTCTACAAATGCACTGCCGTTATGGCTTTATGTCAACTTCAGTAAGATGAAGAAAGTTAATTAACTTAAATATGTTAAATTAATGATTTAAGGCAATTCAATATCGACTGCTAAATGTGTATATACAAGAACATCGACTTTATACCTGAATATAAGAATGTCGAATTCTTCCAAATGCACTGCCGTTATGGCTTTATGTCAATTTCATTAAGATGAAGAAGAATAACTAACTTAAATATGTTAAACTAATGATTTAGGGCATATCAATATCGACTGCTAAATATGTATATAAAAGAAAATCGACTTTATACCTGAACATAAGAATGTCGAATTCTTCCAAATGCACTGTCGTTATGGCTTTATGTCAACTTCAGTAAGATGAAGAAGCATAATTAACTTAAATATGTTAATCTAATGATTTAAGGCAATTCAATATCGACTGCTTAATGTGTATATACAAGAAAATCGTCTTTATACCTGAATATAAGAATGTTTAATTCTTCCAAATGCACTGCCGTTATGGCTTAATGTCAACTTCAGTAAGATGAAGTAGCATAGTTAACTTAAATATGTTAAACTAATGATTTGAAGGAACTCAATATCGATTGCTAAATGTGTATGTACAAGAAAGTCGACTTTATACCTGAACATAAGATTGTCGATTTCTTCCAACTGCATTGCCGTTATGGCTTCATGTCAACTTCGGTAAGATGAAGAAGGTTAATTAACTTAATTATGGTAAATTAATGATTTAAGGCAATTCAATATCGACTGCTAAATGTTGATATACAAGAACATCGACTTTATACCTGAATATAAGAATGTCAAATTCTTCAAAATGCACTGCCGTTATGGCTTCATGTCAACTTCGGTAAGATGAAGAAGGACAATTAACTTAAATATGTTAAACTAATGATTTAAAACAACTCAATATCGACTGCTAAATGTGTATATACAAGAAAGTCGACTTTATACCTGTATATAAGATTGTCGAATTTTTCAAATGCACTGCCGTTATGGCTTTATGTCAACTCCGGTAAGATGAGGAAGGTTAATTAACTTAAATATGTTAAATAAATGTTTTAAAGCTACTCGATATCGACTGCTAAATGTGTATGTTAAACTATACAAGAAATGTGTATCGAAAATCTTTATACCTGAATATAAGATTGTCGAATTCTTCCAAATGCACTGCCGTTATGGCTTTATGTCAACTTCAGTAAGATGAAGAAGGTCAAATTAACTTAAATATGTTAAACTAATGATTTAAAACAACTCAATATCGACTGCTAAATGTGTATATACAAGAAAATCGACTTTATACCTGAATATAAGATTGTCGAATTCTTCCAAATGCACTGCCGTTATGGCTTTATGTCAACTTCAGTAAGATGAAGAAGCATTAATTAACTTAAATATGTTAAATTAATGATTTAAGGCAATTCAATATCGACTGCTAAATGTGTATATACAAGAAAATCGACTTTATACCTGAATATAAGAATGTCGAATTCTTCCAAATGCACTGCCGTTATGGCTTTATGTCAATTTCATTAAGATGAAGAAGAATAATTAACTTAAATATGTTAAACTAATGATTTAAGGCAATTCAATATCGACTGCTAAATGTGTATATACAAGAAAATCGACTTTATACCTGAATATAAGAATGTCGAATTCTTCCAAATGCACTGCCGTTATGGCTTTATGTCAACTTCAGTAAGATGAAGAAAGTTAATTAACTTAAATATGTTAAATTAATGATTTAAGGCAATTCAATATCGACTGCTAAATGTGTATATACAAGAAAATCGACTTTATACCTGAATATAAGAATATTGAATTCTACCAAATGCTCTGCCGTTATGGCTTTATGTCAACTTCAGTAAGATGAAGAAGGTAATTAACTTAAATATGTTAAACTAATGATTTAAAGCAACTCAATATCGATTGCTAAATGTGTATATACAAGAAAGTCGACTTTATACCTGAATATAAGAATGTCGATTTCTTCCAAATGCACTGCCGTTATGGCTTTATATCAACTTCATTAAGATGAAGAAAATAATTAACTTATATATGTTAAACTAATGATTTAAGGCAATTCAATATCGACTGCTAAATATGTATATACAAGAAAATCGACTTTATACCTGAATATAAGATTGTCGATTTCTTCCAACTGCATTGCCGTTATGGCTTTATGTCAACTTCGGTAAGATGAAGAAAGTTAATTAACTTAAATATGTTAAACTAATGATTTAAGGCAACTCAATATCGACTGCTAAATGTGTATACACAAGAAAATCGTCTTTATACCTGAATATAAGAATGTCGAATTCTTCCAAATGCACTGCCGTTATGGCTTAATGTCAACTTCAGTAAGATGAAGAAGCATAGTTAACTTAAATATGTTAAATAATGATTTGAAACAACTCAATATCGATTGCTAAATGTGTATATACAAGAAAGTCCACTTTATACCTGAACATAAGATTGACGATTTCTTCTAACTGCATTGCCGTTATGGCTTCATGTCAACTTCGGTAAGATGAAGAAAGTTAATTAACTTAAATATGTTAAATTAATGATTTAAGGCAATTCAGTATCGACTGCTAGGTGTGTATATACAAGAACATCGAATTTATGCCTGAATATAAGAATGTCGAATTCTTCCAAATGCACTGCCGTTATGGCTTTATGTCAACTTCAGTAAGATGAAGAAGCAATTAACTTAAATATGTTAAACTAATGATTTAAGGCAACTCAATATCGACTGCTAAATGTGTATATACAAAAACATCGATTTTATACCTGAATATAAGATTGTCGAATTTTTACAAATGCACTGCCGTTATGGCTTTTGTCAACCTCAGTAAGATGAAGAATGTTAATTAATTTAAATATGTTAAATAAATGTGTAGACACAAGAAAGTCGACTTTATACCTGAATATAAGATTGTCGAATTTTTACAAATGCACTTCCGTTATGGCTTTATGTCAACATCAGGAAGATGAAAAAGGTTAATTAACTTAAGTATGTTAAACTAATTATTTAAGGCAATTCAATATCCACTGCTAGATGTGTATATACAAGAAAATCTACTTTATACCTGAATATAAGAATGTCGAATTTTTACAAATGCACTGCCGTTATGGCTTTATGTCAACTTCGGTAAGATGAAGAATGTTAATTAACTTAAATAAGTTAAATAAATGTGTAGACACAAGAAAGTCGACTTTATACCTGAATATAAGATTGTCGAATTTTTACAAATGCACTTCCGTTATGGCTTTATGTCAACATCAGGAAGATGCAAAAGGTTAATTAACTTAAGTATGTTAAACTAATTATTTAAGGCAATTCGATATCGACTGCTAAATGTGTGTATACAAGAACATCGACTTTATACCTGAACATAAGAATGTCAAATTCTTCCAAATGCACTGCCGTTATGGCTTTATGTCAACTTCAGTAAGATGAAGAAGCAATTAACTTAAATATGTTAAATTAATGATATAAGGCAATTCAGTATCGACTGCTAAATATGTATACACAAGAAAATCGACTTTACACCTGAATATAAGAATGTCGAATTCTTCCAAAAGCACTGCCGTTATGGCTTTATGTCAACTTCAGTAAGATGAAGAAGCTATTAACTTAAATATGTTAAATTAATGATTTAAGGCAATTCAGTATCGACTGCTAGATGTGTATATACAAGAACATCGACTTTATACCTGAATATAAGAATGTCGAATTCTTCCAAATGCACTGCCGTTATGGCTTTATATCAATTTTATTAAGAAGAAGAAGAATAATTAACTTAAATATGTTAAACTAATGATTTAGGGCATTTCAATATCGACTGCTAAATATGTATGTACAAGAATGTCCACTTTATACCTGAACATAAGAGTGACGATTTCTTCTAACTGCATTGCCGTTATGGCTTCATGTCAACTTCGGTAAGATGAAGAAAGTTAATTAACTTAAATATGTTAAACTAATGATTTAAGGCAATTCAATATCGACTGCTAAATGTGTATATACAAGAACATCGAATTTATGCCTGACTATAAGAATGTCGAATTCTTCCAAATGCACTGCCGTTATGGCTTAATGTCAACTTCAGTACGATGAAGAAGCATAGTTAACTTAAATATGTTAAACTAATGATTTAAAACAACTCAATATCGATTGCTAAATGTGTAAAATCATTAATTTAACATATTTAAGTTAATTAACTTCTTCATCTTATGAAGTTGACACAAAAATAACGTGCAGTAAATTTTGGAAAAATCGACAATCTTATATTCAGGTATAGAGCCGAATTTTTTGTATAAACACATTTAGCAGTCGATATTGAATTGCCTAAATCATTACTTTAACAGATTTAAGTTAATTAACTTTCTTCATCTTACCGAAGTTGACATGAAGCCATAACGGCAGTGCATTTGGAAGAAATCGACAATCTTATGTTCAGGTATAAAGTCGACTTTCTTGTACATACACATTTATCAGTCGATATTGAGTTGCTTAAATCATTAATTTAACATATTTAAGTTAATTATACTTCTTCATCTTACTGAAGTTGACATTAAGCCATAACGGCAGTGCATTTGGAAGAATTCGACATTCTTATATTCAGGTATAAAGTCGATTTTCTTGTATATACACATTTAGCAGTCGATATTGAATTGCCTTAAATCATTAATTTAACATCTTTAAGTTAATTTACCTTCTTCATCTTACTGAAGTTGACATGAAGCCATAACGGCAATGCATTTGGAAGAATTCCACCTTCTTATATTCAGGTATAAAGTCGACATTCTTGTATATACACATTTAGCAATCGATATTGAGTTTCTTCAAATCATTAATTTAACATATTTAAGTTAATTAACTTTCTTCGTCTTACCGAAGTTGACATAAAGCCATAACGGCAGTGCATTTGGAAAAATTCGACATTCTTATATTCAGGTATAAAGTCGATGTTCTTGTATATACACATCAGCAGTCGATATTGAATTGCCTTAAATCATTAATTTAACATATTTAAGTTAATTAACTTCTTCATCTTACTGAAGTGGACATAAAGCCATAACGGCAGTGCATTTGGAAAAATTCGACATTCTTATATTCAGGTGTAAAGTCGATTTTCTTGTACATACACATTTAGCAGTCGATACTGAATTGCCTTAAATCATTAATTTAACATATTTAAGTTAATTGCTTCTTCATCTTACTGAAGTTGACATAAAGCCATAACGGCAGTGCATTTGGAAGAATTTGACATTCTTATATTCAGGTATAAAGTCGATTTTATTGTATATACACTTTTAGCAGTCGACATTGAATTGCCTTAAATAATTAGTTTAACATACTTAAGTTAATTAACCTTTTGCATCTTCCTGATGTTGACATAAAGCCATAACGGAAGTGCATTTGTAAAAATTCGACAATCTTATATTCAGGTATAAAGTCGACTTTCTTGTGTCTTCACATTTATTTAACTTATTTAAGTTAATTAACATTCTTCATCTTACCGAAGTTGACATAAAGCCATAACGGCAGTGCATTTGTAAAAATTCGACATTCTTATATTCAGGTATAAAGTAGATTTTCTTGTATATACACATCTAGCAGTCGATATTGAATTGCCTTAAATAATTAGTTTAACATACTTAAGTTAATTAACCTTTTTCATCTTCCTGATGTTGACATAAAGCCATAACGGAAGTGCATTTGTAAAAATTCGACAATCTTATATTCAGGTATAAAGTCGACTTTCTTGTGTCTACACATTTATTTAACATATTTAAATTAATTAACATTCTTCATCTTACCGAGGTTGACAAAAAGCCATAACGGCAGTGCATTTGTAAAAATTCGACAATCTTATATTCAGGTATAAAATCGATGTTCTTTTATATACACATTTAGCAGTCGATATTGAGTTGCCTTAAATCATTAGTTTAACATATTTAAGTTAATTGCTTCTTCATCTTACTGAAGTTGACATAAAGCCATAACGGCAGTGCATTTGGAAGAATTCGACATTCTTATATTCAGGCATAAATTCGATGTTCTTGTATATACACACCTAGCAGTCGATACTGAATTGCCTTAAATCATTAATTTAACATATTTAAGTTAATTAACTTTCTTCATCTTACCGAAGTTGACATGAAGCCATAACGGCAATGCAGTTAGAAGAAATCGTCACCCTTATGTTCAGGTATAAAGTGGACTTTCTTGTAGATACACATTTAGCAATCGATATTGAGTTGTTTTAAATCATTAGTTTAACATATTTAAGTTAACTATGCTTCTTCATCGTACTGAAGTTGACATTAAGCCATAACGGCAGTGCATTTGGAAGAATTCGACATTCTTATATTCAGGCATAAATTCGATGTTCTTGTATATACACATTTAGCAGTCGATATTGAATTGCCTTAAATCATTAGTTTAACATATTTAAGTTAATTAACTTTCTTCATCTTACCGAAGTTGACATGAAGCCATAACGGCAATGCAGTTAGAAGAAATCGTCACTCTTATGTTCAGGTATAAAGTGGACATTCTTGTACATACATATTTAGCAGTCGATATTGAAATGCCCTAAATCATTAGTTTAACATATTTAAGTTAATTATTCTTCTTCTTCTTAATGAAATTGATATAAAGCCATAACGGCAGTGCATTTGGAAGAATTCGACATTCTTATATTCAGGTATAAAGTCGATGTTCTTGTATATACACATCTAGCAGTCGATACTGAATTGCCTTAAATCATTAATTTAACATATTTAAGTTAATTAACTTTCTTCATCTTACTGAAGTTGACATAAAGCCATAACGGCAGTGCATTTGGAAGAATTCGACATTCTTATATTCAGGCATAAATTCGATGTTCTTGTATATACACACCTAGCAGTAGATACTGAATTGCCTTAAATCATTAATTTAACATATTTAAGTTATTTAACTTTCTTCATCTTACCGAAGCTGACATGAAGCCATAACGGCAATGCAGTTAGAAGAAATCGTCACTCTTATGTTCAGGTATAAAGTGGACTTTCTTGTACATACACATTTAGCAATCGATATTGAGTTGTTTTAAATCATTAGTTTAACATATTTAAGTTAACTATGCTTCTTCATCGTACTGAAGTTGACATTAAGCCATAACGGCAGTGCATTTGGAAGAATTCGACAATCTTATATTCAGGTATAAAGTCTATTTTCTTGTATATACACATTTAGCAGTCGCTATTGAATTGCCTTAAATCATTAGTTTAACATATTTAAGTTAATTAACTTTCTTCATCTTACCGAAGTTGACATGAAGCCATAACGGCAATGCAGTTAGAAGAAATCGTCACTCTTATGTTCAGGTATAAAGTGGACTTTCTTGTAGATACACATTTAGCAATCGATATTGAGTTGTTTTAAATCATTAGTTTAACATATTTAAGTTAACTATGCTTCTTCATCGTACTGAAGTTGACATTAAGCCATAACGGCAGTGCATTTGGAAGAATTAAACATTCTTATATTCAGGTATAAAGACGATTTTCTTGTATATACACATTTAGCAGTCGATATTGAATTGCCTTAAATCATTAGTTTAACATATTTAAGTTAATTATGCTTATTCATCTTCTGAATTGACTGAAGTTTTGTAAACATAAAGCCATAACGGCAGAGTATTTGCAAGAATTCGACAATCTTGTATTCAGGTATAAAGACGATTTTCTTGTATATACACATTTAGCAGTCGATATTGAAATGCCTTAAATCATTAAGTTAACATATTTAAGTTAATTATTCTTCTTCATCTTAATGAAGTTGACATAAAGTCATAGCGGCAGTGCATTTGGAAGAATTCGACAATCTTATATTCAGGTATAAAGTCGGTTTTCTTGTATATACACATCTAGCAGTCGATATTGAATTGCCTTAAATCATTAGTTTAACATATTTAAGTTAATTAACTTTCTTCATCTTACCGAAGTTGACATAAAGCCATAACGGCAGTGCATTTGTAAAAATTCGACAATCTTATATTTAGGTATAAAGTCGATTTTCTTGTATATACACACTTAGCAATCGAAAATGAGTTGCTTTAAATCATTTACTTCACTTATTTTAGATAATTTACCTTCTCCATCTTACTGAAGGTGACACAAAGCCATAACGGCAGTGCATTTGTAAAAATTCGACAATCTTATTTTCAGGTATAAAGTCGATTTTCTTGTATATACACATTAAACAGTCGATATTGAGTTGCTTTTAATCATTAATTTAACATATTTAAGTTAATTGCTTCTTCATCTTACTGAAGTTGACATAAAGCCATAACGGCAGTGCATTTGGAAGAATTCGACATTCTTATATTCAGGCATAAATTCGATGTTCTTGTATATACACACCTAGCAGTCGATATTGAATTGCCTTAAATCATTAATTTAACATATTTAAGTTAATTAACTTTCTTCATCTTACTGAAGTTGACATGAAGCCATAACGGCAGTGCATTTGGAAGAATTCGACAATCTTATGTTCAGGTATAAAGTCGATTTTCTTGTATATACACATTTAACAGTCGATATTGAGTTGTTTTAAATCATTAGTTTAACATATTTAAGTTAACTATGCTTCTTCATCGTACTGAAGTTGACATTAAGCCATAACGGCAGTGCATTTGGAAGAATTCGACATTCTTATATTCAGGCATAAATTCGATGTTCTTGTATATACACATTTAGCAGTCGATATTGAATTGCCTTAAATCATTAGTTTAACATATTTAAGTTAATTAACTTTCTTCATCTTACCGAAGTTGACATGAAGCCATAACGGCAATGCAGTTAGAAGAAATCGTCACTCTTATGTTCAGGTATAAAGTGGACTTTCTTGTACATACACATTTAGCAATCGATATTGAGTTGTTTTAAATCATTAGTTTAACATATTTAAGTTAACTAACCTTCTTCATCTTACTGAAGTTGACATAAAGCCATAACGGCAATGCATTTGGAAGAATTCGACAATCTTATATTCAGGTATAAAGTCGATTTTCTTCTATATACACATTTGGTAATCGATATTGAGTTGCTTCAAATCATTAGTTTGACATATTTAAGTTAATTATTCTTCTTCTT
>NW_026090293.1:0-27806 GCF_024586455.1 Bactrocera neohumeralis
TACAAGAAAGTCGATTTTATACCTGTATATAAGATTGTCGAATTCTTCCAAATGCGCTGCCGTTATGGCTTTTTGTCAACTTCAGTAAGATGAAGAAAGTAAACTAACTTAACTATGTTAAATTAATGATTTAAAGCAATTCAATATCGACTGCTAAATGTGTATATACAAGGACATCGACTTTATACATGAATATAAGACTGTCGAATTCTTCGAAACGCACTGCCGTTATGGCTTTATAGCAACTTCAGTAAGATGAAGAAGGTAAATTAACTTAAATATGTTAAATTAATGACTTAAGGCAATTTAATATCGACTGCTAAATGTGTATATACAAGAAAATCGAATTTATACCTGAATATAAGATTGTCGAATTCTTCCAAATGCATTGCCGTTATGGCTTTATAAAAACTTCAGTAAGATGAAGAAAGTTAATTAACTTAAGTATGTTAAAATAGTTATTTGAAGCAACTCAACATCGATTGCTAAATGTGCATATATGTATATAACCAAATCGACTTTATACCTGAATATAAGAATGTCGGATTTTTCCAAATGCACTGCCGTTATGGTTTATGTCAACTTCGGTAAGACGAAGAAGGCTAATTAACTTAAAAATGTTAAATTAATGATTTGAAGCAACTCAGTATCGATTTCTGAATGTGTACACACAAGAAAGTTGACTTTATACCTGAACATAAGATTGTCGATTTCTTCCAACTACATTGCCGTTATGGCTTTATGTCAACTTCAGTAAGACGAAGAAGGCTAATTAACTTAAAAATGTTAAACTTATTATTTGAAGCAACTCAACATCGATTGCTAAATGTGCATATATATAAGAAAATCGACTTTATACCTGAATATAAGAATATCGAATTCTTCCAAATGCACTGCCGTTATGGCTTTATGTCAACTTCAATAAGATGAAGAAGGTTAATTAACTTAAATGTGTTAAGATAATGGTTTAATGCAACTCAATATCGACTGCTAAATGTGTATATACACGAAAGTCGATTTTATACCTGTATATAAGATTGTCGAATTCTTCCAAATGCGCTGCCGTTATGGCTTTTTGTCAACTTCAGTAAGATGAAGAAAGTAAACTAACTTAACTATGTTAAATTAATGATTTAAAGCAATTCAATATCGACTGCTAAATGTGTATATACAAGGACATCGACTTTATACATGAATATAAGACTGTCGAATTCTTCGAAACGCACTGCCGTTATGGCTTTATGTCAACTTCAGTAAGATGAAGAAGGTAAATTAACTTAAATATGTTAAATTAATGATTTAAGGCAATTTAATATCGACTGCTAAATGTGTATATACAAGAAAATCGACTTTATACCTGAATATAAGATTGTCGAATTCTTCCAAATGCATTGCCGTTATGGCTTTATAACGACTTCAGTAAGATGAAAGAGGTTAATTAACTTAAGTATGTTAAAATAGTTATTTGAAGCAACTCAACATCGATTGCTAAATGTGCATATGTGTACATAACCAAATCGACTTTATACCTGAATATAAGAATGTCGGATTTTTCCAAATGCACTGCCGTTATGGTTTATGTCAACTTCGGTAAGACGAAGAAGGCTAATTAACTTAAAAATGTTAAATTAATGATTTGAAGCAACTCAGTATCGATTTCTGAATGTGTACACACAAGAAAGTTGACTTTATACCTGAACATAAGATTGTCGATTTCTTCCAACTACATTGCCGTTATGGCTTTATGTCAACTTCAGTAAGACGAAGAAGGCTAATTAACTTAAAAATGTTAACTTAATTATTTGAAGCAACTCAACATCGATTGCTAAATGTGCATATATATAAGAAAATCGACTTTATACCTGAATATAAGAATATCGAATTCTTCCAAATGCACTGCCGTTATGGCTTTATGTCAACTTCAATAAGATGAAGAAGGTTAAATGTGTTAAGATAATGGTTTAATGCAACTCAATATCGACTGCTAAATGTGTATATACAAGAAAGTCGATTTTATACCTGTATATAAGATTGTCGAATTCTTCCAAATGCGCTGCCGTTATGGCTTTTTGTCAACTTCAGTAAGATGAAGAAAGTAAACTAACTTAACTATGTTAAATTAATGATTTAAAGCAATTCAATATCGACTGCTAAATGTGTATATACAAGGACATCGACTTTATACATGAATATAAGACTGTCGAATTCTTCCAAATGCACTGACGTTAGGGCTTTATGTCAACTTCAGTAAGATGAAGAAGGTTAATTAATTTAAAGATGTTAAACTAATGATTTAAAGCAATTCAATATCGGCTGCTAAATGTGTATATACAAGAAAATCGACTTTATACCTGAATATAAGACTGTCGAATTCTTCCAAATGCACTGTCGTTATGGCTTTATATCAACTTCAGTAAGATGAGGAAGGTTAATTAACATCAATATGTTAAATTAATGATTTAAAGCAACTCAATATCGACTGCTAAATGTGTATATACAAGAAAATCGACTTTATACCTGAATATAAGATTGTCGATTTCTTCCAAATGCACTGCCGTTATGGCTTTATGTCAACTTCAGTAAGATGAAGAAGGTTAATTAACTTAAATATGTTAAATTAATGATTTAAAGCAACTCAATATCGACTGCTAAATGTGTATATACAAGAAAATCGACTTTATACCTGAATATAAGATTGTCGAATTCTTCCAAATGCACTGCCGTTATGGCTTTATGTCAACTTCAGTAAGATGAAGAAGGTTAATTAACTTAAAAATGTTAAATTAATGATTTAAAGCAACTCAATATCGACTGCTAAATGTGTATATACAAGAAAATCGACTTTATACCTGAATATAAGATTGTCGAATTCTTCCAAATGCACTGCCGTTATGGCTTTATGTCAACTTCAGTAAGATGAAGAAGGTTAATTAACTTAAATATGTTAAATTAATGATTTAAAGCAACTCAATATCGACTGCTAAATGTGTATATACAAGAAAATCGACTTTATACCTGAATATAAGATTGTCGAATTCTTCCAAATGCACTGCCGTTATGGCTTTATGTCAACTTCAGTAAGATGAAGAAGGTTAATTAACTTAAATATGTTAAATTAATGATTTAAAGCAACTCAATATCGACTGCTAAATGTGTATATACAAGAAAATCGACTTTATACCTGAATATAAGATTGTCGAATTCTTCCAAATGCACTGCCGTTATGGCTTTATGTCAACTTCAGTAAGATGAAGAAGGTTAATTAACTTAAATATGTTAAATTAATGATTGAAAGCAACTCAATATCGACTGCTTAATGTGTATATACAAGAAAATCGACTTTATACCTGAATATAAGAATGTCGAATTCTTCCAAATGCACTGCCGTTATGGCTTTATGTCAACTTCGGTAAGATGAAGAAGGCTAATTAACTGAAATATGTTAAATTAATGATTTAAGCAACTCAATATCGACTGCTAAATGTGTATATACAAGAAAATCGACTTTATACCTGAATATAAGATTGTCGAATTCTTCCAAATGCACTGCCGTTATGGCTTTATGTCAACTTCAGTAAGATGAAGAAGGTTAATTAACTTAAATATGTTAAATTAATTATTTGAAGCAACTCAACATCGACTGCTAAATGTGTATATATAAGAAAATCGACTTTATACCTGAATATAAGAATATCGAATTCTTCCAAATGCACTGCCGTTATGGATTATGTCAACTTCGGTAAGACGAAGAAGGCTAATTAACTTAAAAATGTTAAATTAATGATTTAAAGCAACTCAATATCGACTGCTAAATGTGTATATACAAGAAAATCGACTTTATACCTGAATATAAGATTGTCGAATTCTTCCAAATGCACTGCCGTTATGGCTTTATGTCAACTTCAGTAAGATGAAGAAGGTTAATTAACTTAAATATGTTAAATTAATGATTTAAGCAACTCAATATCGACTGCTAAATGTGTATATACAAGAAAATCGACTTTATACCTGAATATAAGATTGTCGAATTCTTCCAAATGCACTGCCGTTATGGCTTTATGTCAACTTCGGTAAGATGAAGAAGGCTAATTTACTTAAATATGTTAAATTAATGATTTGAAGCAACTCAATATCGACTGCTAAATGTGTATATACAAGAAAATCGACTTTATACCTGAATATAAGATTGTCGAATTCTTCCAAATGCACTGCCGTTATGGCTTTATGTCAACTTCAGTAAGATGAAGAAGGTTAATTAACTTAAATATGTTAAATTAATGATTTAAAGCAACTCAATATCGACTGCTAAATGTGCATATATACAAGAAAATCGACTTTATACCTGAATATAAGAATGTCGAATTCTTCCAAATGCACTGCCGTTATGGCTTTATGTCAACTTCGGTAAGATGAAGAAGGCTAATTAACTTAAATATGTTAAATTAATGATTTGAAGCAACTCAATATCGACTGCTAAATGTGTATATACAAGAAAATCGACTTTATACCTGAATATAAGATTGTCGAATTCTTCCAAATGCACTGCCGTTATGGCTTTATGTCAACTTCAGTAAGATGAAGAAGGTTAATTAACTTAAATATGTTAAATTAATGATTTAAAGCAACTCAATATCGACTGCTAAATGTGCATATATAAGAAAATCGACTTTATACCTGAATATAAGAATGTCGAATTCTTCCAAATGCACTGCCGTTATGGCTTTATGTCAACTTCGGTAAGATGAAGAAGGTTAATTAACTTAAATGTGGTAATGATTTAAAGCAACTCAATATCGATTGCTAAATGTGTATATACAAGAAAATCGACTTTATACCTGAATATAAGATTGTCGATTTCTTCCAAATGCACTGCCGTTATGGCCTTATGTCAACTTCAGTAAGATGAAGAAGGTAAATTAACTTAAAAATGTTAAATTAATGATTTGAAGCAACTCAACATCCATTGCTAAATGTGCATATATATAAGAAAATCGACTTTATACCTGAATATAAGAATATCGAATTCTTCCAAATGCACTGCCGTTATGGCTTTATGTCAACTTCAATAAGATGAAGAAGGTTAATTAACTTAAATATGTTAAGATAATGGTTTAATGCAACTCAATATCGACTGCTAAATGTGTATATACAAGAAAGTCGATTTTATACCTGTATATAAGATTGTCGAATTCTTTTAACTGCATTGCCGTTATGGCTTTTTGTCAACTTCAGTAAGATGAAGAAAATAAATTAACCTAATTATGTTAAATTAATGATTTAAAGCAATTCAATATCGACTGCTAAATGCGTATATACAAGAAATCGACTTTATACCTGAATATAAGATTGTCGAATTCTTCCAAATGCACTGCCGTTATGGCTTTATGTCAACTTCAGTAAGATGAAGAAGGTAAATTAACTTAAATATGTTAAATTAATGATTTAAAGCAATTCAATATCGACTGCTAAATGTGTATATACAAGGACATCGACTTTTATACCTGAATAGAAGACTGTCGAATTCTTCCAAATGCACTGTCGTTATGGCTTTATATCAACTTCAGTAAGATGAAGAAGGTCAATTAACTTCAATATGTTAAATTAATGATTTAAAGCAACTCAATATCGACTGCTTAATGTGTATATACAAGAAAATTTACTCTATACCTGAATATAAGATTGTCGAATTCTTCCAAATGCATTGCCGTTATGGCTTTATGTCAACTTCAGTAAGATGAAGAATGTTAATTAACTTAAGTATGTTAAAATAATGATTTGAAGCAACTCAACATCGATTGCTAAATGTGCATATATATAACCAAATCGACTTTATACCTGAATATAAGAATGTCGGATTTTTCCAAATGCACTGCCGTTATGGCTTTATGTCAACTTCGGTAAGATGAAGAAGGCTAATTAACTTAAAAATGTTAAATTAATGATTTGAAGCAACTCAATATCGATTTCTGAATGTGTACACACAAGAAAGTTGACTTTATACCTGAACATAAGATTGTCGATTTCTTCCAACTACATTGCCGTTATGGCTTTATGTCAACTTCAGTAAGACGAAGAAGGCTAATTAACTTAAAAATGTTAAATTAATTATTTGAAGCAACTCAACATCGATTGCTAAATGTGCATATATATAAGAAAATCGACTTTATACCTGAATATAAGAATATCGAATTCTTCCAAATGCACTGCCGTTATGGCTTTATGTCAACTTCAATAAGATGAAGAAGGTTAATTAACTTAAATGTGTTAAGATAATGGTTTAATGCAACTCAATATCGACTGCTAAATGTGTATATACAAGAAAGTCGATTTTATACCTGTATATAAGATTGTCGAATTCTTCCAAATGCGCTGCCGTTATGGCTTTTTGTCAACTTCAGTAAGATGAAGAAGCATAATTAACTTAAATATGTTAAATTAATGATTTAAAGAAACTCAATATCGACTGCTAAATGTGTATATACAAGGACATCGACTTTATACATGAATATTAGACTGTCGAATTCTTCGAAAGAAATTTGACTTTATACCTGAACATAGGATTGTCGATTTCTTCCAACTACAATGCCGTTATGGCTTTATGTCAACTTCAGTAATATATACAAGAAGAAGGCTAATTAACTTAAAAATGTTAAATTAATGATTTAAATGCATGATTTAAAGCAACTCAATATCGACTGCTAAATGTGTATATACAAGAAAATCGACTTTATACCTGAATATAAGATTGTCGAATTCTTCCAAATGCACTGCCGTTATGGCTTTATGTCAACTTCAGTAAGATGAAGAAGGTTAATTAACTTAAATATGTTAAATTAATGATTTAAGGCAACTCAATATCGACTGCTAAATGTGTATATATAAAAAAATCGACTTTATACCTGAATATAAGATTGTCGAATTCTTCCAAATGCACTGCCGTTATGGCTTTATGTCAACTTCAGTAAGATGAAGAAGGCTAATTAACTTAAATATGTTAAATTAATGATTTAAAGCAACTCAATATCGACTGCTAAATGTGTATATACAAGAAAATCGACTTTATACCTGAATATAAGATTGTCGAATTCTTCCAAATGCACTGCCGTTATGGCTTTATGTCAACTTCAGTAAGATGAAGAAGGTTAATTAACTTAAATATGTTAAATTAATGATTTAAGGCAATTCAATATCGACTGCTAAATGTGTATATACAAGAAAATCGACTTTATACCTGAATATAAGAATGTCGAATTTTTCCAAATGCACTGCCGTTATGGCTTTATGTCAACTTCAGTAAGATGAAGAAGTTAATTAACTTAAATATGTTAAATTAATGATTTAAAGCAACTCAATATCGACTGCTAAATGTGTATATACAAGAAATCGACTTTATACCTGAATATAAGATTGTCGATTTCTTCCAAATGCATTGCCGTTATGGCTTTATGCCAACGTCAGTAAGATGAAGAAGGTTATTTAACTTAAGTATGTTAAAATAATGATTTAAGGCAATGCAATATCGACTGCTAAATGTGTATATACAAGAAAATCGACTTTATACCTGAATATAAGAATGTCGAATTTTTCCAAATGCACTGCCGTTATGGCTTTATGTCAATATGTTAAATTAATGATTAAAAGCATCTCAATATCGACTGCTAAATGTGTATATAAAAGAAAATGGACTTTATACCTGAATATAAGATTGTCGAAATCATCAAATGCGCTGTCGTTATGGCCTTATGTCAACTTCAGTACGATGAAGAAAGTAAACTAACTTAACTATATTAAATTAATGATTTAAGGCAATTCAATATCGACTGCTAAATGTGTATATACAAGAAAATTGACTTTATACGTGAATATAAGATTGCTGAATTCTTCCAAATGCACTGCCGTTATGGCTTTATGTCAACTTCAGTAAGATGAGGAAGGTAAATTAACTTAAATATGTTAAATTAATGATTTAAAGCACCTCAATATCGACTGCTTAGTGTGTATATACAAGAAAATCGACTTTATACCTGAAAATAAGATTGTCGAATTCTTCCAAATGCACTGCCGTTATGGCTTTATAACAACTTCAGTAAGATGAAGAAGGTTAATTAACTTAAATATGTTAAATTAATTATTTAAAGCAACTCAATATCGACTGCTAAATGTGCATATAGAAGAACATCGACTTTATACCTGAATATAAGAATATCGAATTCTTCCAAATGCACTGCCGTTATGGCTTTATGTCAACTTCAATAAGATGAAGAAGGTTAATTAACTTAAATGTGTTAAGTTAATGTTTAAATGCAACTCAATATCGACTGCTAAATGTGTATATACAAAAAAATCGACTTTATACCTGTATATAAGATTGCAGAATTCTTCCAAATGCACTGCCGTTATGGCGTTGCGTCAACTTCGGTAAGATAAAAAAGGCTAATTAACTTAAATATGTTAAATTAATGATTTGAAGCAACTCAATATCGACTGCTAAATGTGTATATTCAAGAAAATCGACTTTATACCTGAATATGAGAATGTCGAATTCTTCCAAATGCACTGACGTCATGGCTTTATATCAACTTCAGTAAGATGAAGAAGGTTAATTAACTTAAATATGTTAAATTAATGATTGAAAGAAACTCAGTATCGACTGCTAAATGTGTATATAAAAGAAAATCGACTTTATACCTGAATATAAGATTGTCGAATTCTTCCAAATGCGCTGCCGTTATGGCTTTATGTCAACTTCAGTACGATGAAGAAGGCTAATTAACTTAAAAATGTTAAATTAATGATTTGAAGCAACTCAATATCGATTTCTGAATGTGCACACACAAGAAAGTTGACTTTATACCTGAACATAAGATTGTCGATTTCTTCCAACTACATTGCCGTTATGGCTTTATGTCAACTTCAGTAAGACGAAGAAGGCTAATTAACTTAAAAATGTTAAATTAATTATTTGAAGCAACTCAACATGGATTGCTAAATGTGCATACATATAAAAAAATCGCCTTTATACCTGAATATAAGAATATCGAATTCTTCCAAATGCACTGCCGTTATGGCTTTATGTCAACTTAAATAAGATGAAGAAGGTTAATTAACTTAAATGTGTTAAGATAATGGTTTAATGCAACTCAATATCGACTGCTAAATGTGTATATACAAGAAAGTCGATTTTATACCTGTATATAAGATTGTCGAAT
The DNA here is from genome assembly GCF_024586455.1 of Bactrocera neohumeralis. Taxonomy (NCBI): domain Eukaryota; kingdom Metazoa; phylum Arthropoda; class Insecta; order Diptera; family Tephritidae; genus Bactrocera; species Bactrocera neohumeralis. The sequence continues at coordinate 9,210 of NW_026090293.1, forward strand.
TCTTCCAAATGCGCTGCCGTTATGGCTTTTTGTCAACTTCAGTAAGATGAAGAAAGTAATCTAACTTAACTATGTTAAACTAATGATTTAAGGCAATTAAATATCGACTGCTAAATGTGTATATACAAGGACATCGACTTTTTACATGAATATTAGACTGTCGAATTCTTCGAAAGAAAGTTGACTTTATACCTGAACATAAGATTGTCGATTTCTTCCAACTACATTGCCGTTATGGCTTTATGTCAATTTCAGTAAGATGAAGAAGGTTAATTAACTTAAGTATGTTAAATTAATGATTTGAAGCAACTCAATATCGACTGCTGAATGTGCATATATATAAGAAAATCGACTTTATACCTGAATATAAGAATATCGAATTCTTCCAAATGCACTGCCGTTATGGCTTTATGTCAACTTCAATAAGATGAAGAAGGTTAATTAATTAAATGTGTTAAGTTAATGGTTTAAGGCAATTCAATATCGACTGTTAAATGCACAGCCCTTATAGCTTTATAAAAACTTCAGTAAGGTGAAGAAAGTAAAGTATTTTAATTATGTTAAATTAATGATTTGAAGCAACTCAATATCGATTGATAAATGTGTATATACAAGAAATTCGACTTTATACCTGAACATAAGATTGTCGATTTCTTCCAACTGCATTGCCGTTATGGCTTTATGTCAAATTCAATAAGATGAAGAAGGTTATTTAACTTAAGTATGTTAAAATAATGATTTGAAGCAACTCACTATCGATTGCTAAATGTGCATATGTATAAGAAAATCGACTTTATACCTGAATATAAGAATGTTGAATTCTTCCAAATTCACTGCTATTATGGCTTTATGTCATTTTCAATAAGATGAAGAAGGTTAATTAACTTAAATATGTTAAATTAATGATTTGAAGCAAGTCAATATCGACTGCTAAATGTGTATATACAAGAAAATCGACTTTAAACCTGAATATAAGATTGTCGAATTCTTCCAAATACACTGCCGTTATGGCTTTATGTCAACTTCAGTAAGATGAAGAAGGGTAATTAACTTAAATATGTTAAATTAATGATTGAAAGCAACTCAATATCGACTGCTAAATGTGTATATAAAAGAAAATCGACTTTATACCTGAATATAAGATTGTCGAATTCATCAAATGCGCTGTCGTTATGGCTTTATGTCAACTTCAGTACGATGAAGAAAGTAAACTAACTTAACTATATTAAATTAATGATTTAAGGCAATTCAATATCGACTGCTAAATGTGTATATACAAGAAAATTGACTATATACGTGAATATAAGATTGTCGAATTCTTCCAAATGCACTGCCGTTATGGCTTTATGTCAACTTCAGTAAGATGAAGAAGGTTAAATTAACTTAAATATGTTAAATTAATGATTTAAAGCAACTCAATATCGACTGCTAAATGTGTATATACAAGAAAATCGACTTTATACCTGAAAATAAGATTGTCGAATTCTTCCAAATGCGCTGCCGTTATGGCTTTATGTCAACTTTAGTAAGATGAAGAAGGTAAATTAACTTAAATATGTTAAATTAATGATTTAAGGCAATTCAATATCGACTGCTAAATGTGTATATACAAGAAAATCGACTTTATACCTGAATATAAGAATGTCGAATTCTTCCAAATGCACTGCCGTTATGGCTTTATGTCAACTTCAGTAAGATGAAGAAGGTTAAATTAACTTAAATTTGTTAAATTAATGGTTTAAGGCAATTCAATATCGACTGTTAAATGTGTATATATAAGAAAACCAACTTTAAACCTGAACATAAGAATGTCGAATTCTTCCAAATGCACAGGACTTATAGCTTCATAAAATCTTCAGTAAGATGAAGAAGGTTAATTAACTTAATTATGTTAAACTAATGATTTGAAGCAACTCAATATCGATTGCTAAATGTGTACACACAAGAAAGTCGACTTTATACCTGAACATAAGATTGTCGATTTCTTCCAACTGCATTGCCGTTATGGCTTTATGTCAAATTCAAGAAGAGGAAGAAGGTTATTTAACTTAAGTGTGTTAAAATAATGATTTGAAGCAACTCACTATCGATTGCTAAATGTGCATATGTATAAGAAAATCGACTTTATACCTGAATATAAGAATGTCGAATTCTTTCAAATGCACTGCCGTTATGGCTTTATGTCAACTTCAGTAAGATGAAGAAGGGTAATTAACTTAAATAAGTGAAGTTAATGATTTGAAGCAATTCAATATCGATTGCTAAATGTGTGTTTGCAAGAAAATCAACTTTTATACCTAAATATAAAATTACAGAATTCCTACAAATGCACTGCCGTTATGCCGTTATGGCTTTATGTCAACTTCAGTAAGATAAAGAAAGTTAATTAACTTAAATATGTTAAAATAATGATTTGAAGCAACTCAATATCGATTGCTGAATGTGTACACACAAGAAAGTCGACTTTATACCTGAACATAAGATTGTCGATTTCTTCCAACTGCATTGCCGTTATGGCTTTATGTCAAATTCAAGAAGAGGAAGAAGGTTATTTAACTTAAGTATGTTAAAATAATGATTTGAAGCAACTCACTATCGATTGCTAAATGTGTATATATAAGAAAATCGACTTTATACCTGAATATAAGAATGTTGAATTCTTCCAAATGCACTGCCATTATGGCTTTATGTCAACTTCAGTAAGATGAAGAAGGTTAATTAACTTAAATATGTTAAATTTTAATGACTGCTAAATTGTATATACAATAAAATCGACATAAGAATGTCGAATTCTTCCAAATGCACTGCCGTTATGGCTTTATGTCAACTTCAGTAAGATGAAGAAGGTTATCGACAGTATCGCTAAATGTATATGTATATACAACTGAATATAAAGAAAATCGACTTTATACCTGAATCGAGATTGTCGAATTCTTCCAAATGCACTGTCGTTATGGCTTTATGTCAACTTCAGTAAGATGAAAAAGGTAAATTAACTTAATTATGTTAAATTAATGATTTAAGGCAATTCAATATCGACTGCTAAATGTGTATATACAAGAAAATCGACTTTATACCTGAATATAAGATTGTCGAATTCTTCCAAATGCACTGCCGTTATGGCTTTATGTCAACTTCAGTAAGATGAAGAAGGTTAATTAACTTAAATATGTTAAATTAATGATTTAAAGCAACTCAATATCGACTGCTAAATGTGTATATACAAGAAAATCGACTTTATACCTGATATATAAGATTGTCGATTTCTTCCAAATGCAGTAAGATGAAGAAGGTTAATTAACTTAAATATGTTAAATTAATGCCGTTATATATACAAGAAAATCGCTTTATTTAATGTCGTCAACTTCAAGTAAGATGAAGAAGGTTAATTAACTTAAATATGTTAAATTAATGATTTGAAGCAACTCAATATCGACTGATAAATGTGTATATACAAGAAAATCGACTTTATACCTGTATATAAGATTGTCGAATTCTTCCAAATGCACTGCCGTTATGGCTTTATGTCAACTTTAGTAAGATAAAGAAGGTTAATTAACTTAAATATGTTAAATTAATGATTTGAAGCAACTCAATATCGACTGCTAAATGTGTATATAAAAGAAAATCGACTTTATACCTGAATATAAGATTGTCGAATTTTCCAAATGCACTGCAGTTATGGCTTTATGTCAACTTCGATAAGATGAAGAAGGTTAATTAACTTAAATATGATAAATTAATGATTTGCAGCAACTCAATACCGACTGCTAAATGTGTATACACAAAGGAATCGACTTTATACATGTATAAGATTGTCGAATTCTTCCAAATGCATGCCTTTACTTAAATATGATAAATTTAGTACAAGAAACGACTTTATACCTGTGTGTAAGAATGTCGAATTCTTCCAAATAATTCGTAATATTAAAATAATGATTTAAGCAAATCAATAATTGAATAATTTAACTTAAAATGTTAAATTAATGATTTAAAGCAACTCAATATCGGCTGCTTAATGTGTATATACAAGAAAATCGACTTTATACCTGAATATGAGAATGTCGAATTCTTCCAAATGCATTGCCGTTATGGCTTTATGTCAACTTCAGTAAGATGAAGAAGGTTAATTAAATTAAATATGTTAAATTAATGATTAAAAGCAACTCAGTATCGACTGCTAAATGTGTATATACAAGAAAATCGACTATTTACCTGAATTAGAGATTATCGAATTCTTCCAAATGCACTGACGTTATGGCTTTATGTCAACTTCAGTAAGATGAAGAAGGTTAATTAACTTAAATATGTTAAATTAATGATTTGAAGCAACTCAATATCGACTGCTAAATGTGTATACACAAGAAAATCGACTTTATGCCTGAATATAAGATTGTCGAATTCTTCCAAATGCACTGCCGTTATGGCTTTATGTCAAATTCAAGAAGAGGAAGAAGGTTATTTAACTTAAGTATGTTAAAATAATGATTTGAAGCAACTCACTATCGATTGCTAAACGTGCATATGTATAAGAAAATCGACTTTATACCTGAATTTAAGAATATCGAATTCTTCCAAATGCACTGCCGTTATGGCTTTATGTCAACTTCAATAAGATGAAGAAGGTTAATTAACTTAAATGTGTTAAGTTAATGTTTAAATGCAACTCAATATCGACTGCTAAATGTGTATATAGAAAAAAATCGACTTTATACCTGTATATAAGAGTGCAGAATTATTCCAAATGCACTACCGTTGTGGCGTTGCGTCAACTTCGGTAAGATAAAGAAGGCTAATTAACTTAAATATGTTAAATTAATGATTTGAAGCAACTCAATATCGACTGCTAAATGTGTATATTCAAGAAAATCGACTTTATACCTGAATATGAGAATGTCAAATTCTTCCAAATGCACTGACGTCATGGCTTTATATCAACTTCAGTAAGATGAAGAAGGTTAATTAACTTAAATGTGTTAAGTTAATGATTTAAGGCAATTCAATATCGACTGCTAAATGTGTATATAGAAGGACATCGACTTTATACCTGTATATAAGATTGTCGAATTCTTCCAAATGCACTGCCGTTATGGCGTTACGTCAACTTCGGTAAGATAAAGAAGGCTAATTAACTTAAAAATGTTAAATTAATGATTTGAAGCAACTCAACATCGATTTCTGAATGTGCACACACAAGAAAGTTGACTTTATACCTGAACATAAGATTGTCGATTTCTTCCAACTACAATGCCGTTATGGCTTTATGTCAACTTCGGTAAGACGAAGAAGGCTAATTAACTTAAAAATGTTAAATTAATTATTTGAAGCAACTCAACATGGATTGCTAAATGTGCATATATATAAGAAAATCGCCTTTATACCTGAATATAAGAATATCGAATTCTTCCAAATGCACTGCCGTTATGGCTTTATGTCAACTTCAATAAGATGAAGAAGGTTAATTAACTTAAATGTGTTAAGATAATGGTTTAATGCAACTCTATATCGACTGCTTAATGTGTATATACAAGAAAGTCGATTTTATACCTGTATATAAGATTGTCGAATTCTTCCAAATGCGCTGCCGTTATGGCTTTTTGTCAACTTCAGTAAGATGAAGAAAGTAAACTAACTTAACTATGTTAAATTAATGATTTAAGGCAATTCAATATCGACTGCTAAATGTGTATATACAAGGACATCGACTTTATACCTGTATATAAGATTGTCGAATTCTTCCAAATGCACTGCCGTTATGGCGTTACGTCAACTTCGGTAAGATAAAGAAGGCTAATTAACTTAAATATGTTAAATTAATGATTTGAAGCAACTCAACATCGATTTCTGAATGTGCACACACAAGAAAGTTGACTTTATACCTGAACATAAGATTGTCGATTTCTTCCAACTACAATGCCGTTATGGCTTTATGTCAACTTCGGTAAGACGAAGAAGGCTAATTAACTTAAAAATGTTAAATTAATTATTTGAAGCAACTCAACATGGATTGCTAAATGTGCATATATATAAGAAAATCGCCTTTATACCTGAATATAAGAATATCGAATTCTTCCAAATGCACTGCCGTTATGGCTTTATGTCAACTTCAATAAGATGAAGAAGGTTAATTAACTTAAATGTGTTAAGTTAATGTTTAAATGCAACTCAATATCGACTGCGAAATGTGTATATACAAAAAAATCGACTTTATACCTGTATATAAGATTGTCGAATTCTTCCAAATGCACTGCCGTTGTGGCGTTGCGTCAACTTCGGTAAGATAAAGAAGGCTAATTAACTTAAATATGTTAAATTAATGATTTGAAGCAACTCAATATCTAATGCTTAATGTGTATATTCAAGAAAATCGACTTTATACGTGAATATAAGATTGTCGAATTTTTCAAAACGCATCGCCGTTATGGCTTTATAACACCTTCAGTAAGATGAAGAAGGTTAATTAACTTAAGTATGTTAAATTAATTATTTAAAGCAACTCAGTTTCGACTGCTAAATGTGCATATATATAAGAAAATCGACTTTATACCTGAATTTAAGAATATCGAATTCTTCCAAATGCACTGCCGTTATGGCTTTATGTCAACTTCAATAAGATGAAGAAGGTAAATTAACTTAAAGATGTTAAATTAATGATTTAAAGCAACTCTATATCGACTGCTTAATGTGTATATACAAGAAAGTCGACTTTATACCTGAATATAAGATTGTCGAATTCATCAAATGCGCTGTCGTTATGGCTTTATGTCAACTTCAGTAAGATGAAGAAGGTTAATTAACTTAAAATTTGTTAAATTAATGATTGAAAGAAACTCAGTATCGACTGCTAAATGTGTATATAAAAGAAAATCGACTTTATACCTGAATATAAGATTGTCGAATTCATCAAATGCGCTGTCGTTATGGCTTTATGTCAACTTCAGTACGATGAAGAAAGTAAACTAACTTAGCTATATTTAATTAATGATTTAAGGCAATTCAATATCGACTGCTAAATGTGTATATACAAGAACATCGACTTTATACATGAATATTAGACTGTCGAATTCTTCGAAAGAAAGTTGTTTTTATACCTGAACATAGGATTGTCGATTTCTTCCAACTACATTGCCGTTATGGCTTTATGTCAATTTCAGTAATATGAAGAAGAATAATTAACTTAAGTTTGTTAAATTAATGGTTTAAGGCAATTCAATATCGACTGCTAAATGTGTATATACAAGAAAATCGACTTTATACGTGAATATATGATTGTCGAATTTTTCAAAACGCACTGCCGTTATGGCTTTATGTCAGCTTCAGTAAGATGAAGAAGGTTAATTAACTTAAGTATGTTAAATTAATGATTTAAGGCAATTCCATATCGACTGCTAAATGTGCATATATATAAGAAAATCGACTTTATACCTGAATTTAAGAATATCGAATTCTTCCAAATGCACTGCCGTTATGGCTTTATGTCAACTTCTATAAGATGAAGAAGGTTAATTAACTTAAATGTGTTAAGTTAATGTTTAAATGCAACTCAATATCGACTGCTAAATGTGTATATACAAAAAAATCGACTTTATACCTGTATATAAGATTGCAGAATTCTTCCAAATGCACTGCCGTTATGGCGTTGCGTCAACTTCGGTAAGATAAAGAAGGCTAATTAACTTAAATATGTTAAATTAATGATTTGGAGCAAGTCAATATCGACTGCTACATGTGTATATACAAGAAAATTGACTTTCAACCTGAATATAATATTGTCTTCCAAATTCTTTGCCGGTTATGGCTTTGTGTCAACTTTAGTAAGATGAAGAAGGTTAATTAACTTAAATATGTTAAATTAATGATTGAAAGAAACTCAGTATCGACTGCTAAATGTGTATATACAAGAAAATCGACTCTATACCTGAATATAAGATTGTCGGATTCTTCCAAACGCACTACCTTTATGGCTTTATAACAACTTCAGTAAGATAAAGAAGGTAAATTAACTTAAATATGTTAAATTAATGATTTAAGGCAATTCAATATCGACTGCTAAATGTGCATATACAAGAAAATCGACTTTATACCTGAATATAAGAATGTCGAATTCTTACAAATGCACTGCCGTTATGGCTTTATGTCAACTTCGGTAATATGAAGAAGTTTAATTAACTTAAGTATGTTAAAATAATGATTTGAAGCAACTCACTATCGATTGCTAAATGTGTGTTTTAAAGAAAATCGACTTTATACCCAAATATAAGATTACGGAATTCTTCCAAATGCATTGCCGTTATGCCGTTATGGATTTATGTCAACTTCAGTAAGATAAAGAATTCTAATTAACTTAAATATGTAAAATAATGATTTGAAGCAACTCAATATCGATTGCTGAATGTGTACACACAAGAAAGTCGACTTTATACCTGAACATAAGATTGTCGATTTCTTCCAAATGCATTGCCGTTATGGCTTAATGTCAAATTCAAGAAGAGGAAGAAGGTTATTTAACTTAAGTATGTTAAAGAAATGATTTGAAGCAGCTCACTATCGATTGCTAAATGTGCATATGTATAAGAAAATCGACTTTATACCTGAATATAAGAATGTCGAATTCATCCAAATGCACTGCCGTTATGGCTTTATGTCAACTTCAGTAAGATAAAGAATTCTAATTAACTTAAATATGTAAAATAATGATTTGAAGCAACTCAATATCGATTGCTAAATGTGTACACACAAGAAAGTCGACTTTATACCTGAACATAAGATTGTCGATTTCTTCCAACTGCATTGCCGTTATGGCTTTATGTCAAATTCAAGAAGAGGAAGAAGGTTATTTAACTTAAGTATGTTAAAATAATGATTTGAAGCAACTCACTATCGATTGCTAAATGTGCATATGTATAAGAAAATCGACTTTATACCTGAATATAAGAATGTCGAATTCTTCCAAATGCACTGCCGCTATGGCTTTATGTCAACTTCAGTAAGATGAAGAAGGTTAATTAACTTAAATATGATAAATTAATGATTTAAGGCAACTCAATATCTACTGCTAAATGTGTATATACAAGGACATCGACTTTATACCTGTATATAAGATTGTCGAATTCTTCCAAATGCACTGACGTTATGGCTTTATAACAACTTCAGTAAGATAAAGAAGGTTAATTAACTTAAGTATGTTAAATAATGATTTGAAGCAACTCAATATCGATTGCTAAATGTGCACAAATTCAGTAAGATGAAGAAGCATAATTAATTTGAATATGTTAAACTAATGATTCAAAGTAACTCAATATTGACTGCTAAATGTGTATATAAAAGAAAATCGACTTTATACCTGTATATAAGATTGTCGGATTTTTCCAAATGCACTGACGTTATGGCTTTATGTCAACTTCAGTAAGATGAAGAAGGTTAATTAACTTAAATGTGTTAAGTTAATGATTTAAGGCAATTCAATATCGACTGCTAAATGTGTATATACAAGGACATCGCCTTTATACCTGTATATAAGATTGTCGAATTCTTCCAAATGCACTGCCGTTATGGCGTTACGTCAACTTCGGTAAGATAAAGAAGGCTAATTAACTTAAATATGTTAAATTAATGATTTAAGGCAATTCAATATCGATTGCTAAATGTGCATATACAAGAAAATCGACTTTATACCTGAATATAAGAATGTCGAATTCTTACAATTGCACTGCCGTTATGGCTTTATATCAACTTCAATAAGATGAAGAAGGTTAATTAACTTAAATATGCTAAATTAATGATTTGAAGCAAGTCAATATCGACTGCTAAATGTGTATATACAATAAAATCGACTTTATACCTGAATACGAGAATGTCGAATTCTTCCAAACGCACTGCCGTTATGGCTTTATGTCAACTTCAGTAAGATGAAGAAGGTTAATTAACTTAAATATTTGATGTTAATGATTTGAAGAAACTCAATATCGACTGCTGAATGTGTATATACAAGAAAATCGATTGTATACCTGAATATAAGATTGTCGAATTCTTCCAAATGCATTGCCGTTATGGCTTTATGTCAACTTCAGCAAGAAAAAGAAGGTTATTTAACTTAAGTATGTTAAAATAATGATTTGAAGCAACTCACTATCAATTGCTAAATGTGCATATGTATAAGAAAATCGACTTTATACCTGAATATAAGAATGTCGAATTCTTCCAAATGCACTGCCGTTATGGCTTTATGTCAACTTCAGTAAGATGAAGAAGGTTAATTAACTTAAATATGTTAAGTTAATGGTTTAAGGCAATTCAATATCGATTGCTAAATGTGTATATATAAGAAAATCGACTTTATACCTGAATATAAGAATGTCGAATTCTTCCAAATGCACTGCCGTTATGGCTTTATGTCAATTTCAGTAAGATAAAGAATTCTAATTAACCTAAATATGTAAAATAATGATTTGAAGCAACTCAATATCGATTGCTAAATGTGCATATGTATAAGAAAATCCACTTTATACCTGAATATAAGAATGTTGAATTCTTCCAAATTCACTGCCATTATGGCTTTATGTCAACTTCAATAAGATGAAGAAGGTTAATTAACTTAAATATGCTAAATTAATGATTTGAAGCAAGTCAATATCGACTGCTAAATGTGTATATACAATAAAATCGACTTTATACCTGAATACGAGAATGTCGAATTCTTCCAAACGCACTGCCGTTATGGCTTTATGTCAACTTCAGTAAGATGAAGAAGGTTAATTAACTTAAATATGTTAAATTAATGATTGAAAGAAACTCAGTATCGACTGCTAAATGTGTATATTCAAGAAAATCGTCTTTATACCTGAATATAAGATTGTCGAATTCATCAAATGCGCTGTCGTTATGGCTTTATGTCAACTTCAGTACGATGAAGAAAGTAAACTAACTTAACTATATTAAATTAATGATTTAAGGCAATTCAATATCGACTGCTAAATGTGTATATACAAGAAAATTGACTATATACGTGAATATCAGATTGTTGAATTCTTCCAAATGCACTGCCGTTATGGCTTTATGTCAACTTCAGTAAGATGAGGAAGGTTAGTTAACTTTAATATGTTAAATTAATGATTTAAAGCAACTCAATATCTACTGCTAAATGTGTATATACAAGGACATCGACTTTATACCTGTATATAAGATTGTCGAATTCTTTCAAATGCACTGCCGTTATGGCTTTATAACAACTTCAGTAAGATAAAGAAGGTTAATTAACTTAAATAAGTGAAGGATAATGATTTGAAGAAACTCAATATCGATTGCTAAATGTGCACAAATTCAGTAAGATGAAGAAGCATAATTAATTTAAATATGTTAAATTAATGATTTAAAGTAACTCAATATTGACTGCTAAATGTGTATATAAAAGAAAATCGACTTTATACCTGTATATGAGATTGTCGGATTTTTCCAAATGCACTGACATTATGGCTTTATGTCAACTTCAGTAAGATGAAGAAGGTTAATTAACTTAAATGTGTTAAGTTAATGATTTAAGGCAATTCAATATCGACTGCTAAATGTGTATATACAAGGACATCGCCTTTATACCTGTATATAAGATTGTCGAATTCTTCCAAATGCACTGCCGTTATGGCGTTACGTCAACTTCGGTAAGATAAAGAATTCTAATTAACTTAAATATGTAAAATAATGATTTGAAGCAACTCAATATCGATTGCTGAATGTGTAAACACAAGAAAATCGACCTTATACCTGAATATAAGATTGTCGAATTCTTCCAAATGCATTGCCGTTATGGCTTTATGTCAAATTCAAGAAGAAAAAGAAGGTTATTTAACTTAAGTATGTTAAAATAATGATTTGAAGCAACTCACTATCAATTGCTAAATGTGTATATATAAGAAAATCGACTTTATACCTGAATATAAGAATGTCGAATTCTTCCAAATGCACTGCCGTTATGGCTTTATGTCAACTTCAGTAAGATGAAGAAAGTTAATTAACTTAAATATGTTAAGTTAATGGTTTAAGGCAATTCAATATCGATTGCTAAATGTGTATATATAAGAAAATCGACTTTATACCTGAATATAAGAATGTCGAATTCTTCCAAAGGCACTGCCGTTATGGCTTTATGTCAACTTCAGTAAGATAAAGATAAACTTAAAATGTAAAATAATGATTTTAACTTAACTGAATGTGTACACACAAGAAAGTCAATATACCTGAACATAAATTTTCGATTTTCTTAATGATTTAAAGCAATTCAATATCGTTTGTTAGATATGTATATATAAGAAAATCGACTTTATACCTGAATATAAGAATGTTGAATTCTTCCAATTGCACTTCCGTTATGGCTTTATGTCAACTTCAGTAAAATGAAAAAGGTTAATGAACTTAAATATGTAGGTTAAATTAATGACTTAAGGCAAGTCAATATCGACTGCTAAATGTGTATATACAAGAAAATCGACTTTATACCTGAATATAAGAATGTCGAATTCTTCCAAATGCACTGCCGTTATGGCTTTATGTCAACTTCAGTAAGATGAAGAAGGTTAATTAACTTAAATATGTTAAATTAATGATTGAAAGAAACTCAGTATCGACTGCTAAATGTGTATATAAAAGAAAATCGACTTCATACCTGAATATAAGATTGTCGAATCCATCAAATGAGCTGTCGTTATGGCTTTATGTCAACTTCAGTAAGATGAGGAAAGTAAACTAACTTAACTATGTTAAATTAATGATTTAAAGCAACTCAATATCGACTGCTAAATGTGTATATACAAGAAAATCGACTTCACACCGAATATAAGATTGTCGAATTCTTCAAATGCACTGCCGTTATGGCTTAATGTCAACTTCGGTAAAATGAAGAAGGTTAGTTAACTTAAATATTTGATGTTAATGATTTGAAGACACTCAATATCGACTGCTAAATGTGTATATACAAGAAAATCGACTTTATACCTGAATATAAGAATGTCGAATTCTTCCAAATGCACTGCCGCTATGGCTTTATGTCAACTTCAATAAGATGAAGAAGGTTAATTAACTTAAATATGTTAAATTAATGATTTAAAGCAGCTCAATATCGACTGCCAAATGTGTATATACAAGAAAATCGATTTTATACCTGAATATAAGATTGTCGAATTCTTCCAAATGCACTGCCGTTATGGATTTATGTCAACTTCAGTAAGATGAAGAAGGTTAATTAAGTTAAATATGTTAAATTAATGATTTTAAGCAACTCAATATCGATTGCTAAATGTGTATATACAAGAAAATCGACTTTATACCTGAATATAAGATTGTCGAGTTCTTCTAAATGCGCTGCCGTTATGGCTTTATGTCAACTTCAGTAAGATGAAGAAGAGTAATTAACTTAACTTTGTTAAATTAATGATTTAAGGCAATCAATATCGACTGCTAAATGTGTATGTACAAGCAAATCGACTTTATACGTGAATATAAGATTGTCGAATTCTTCCAAATGCACTGCCGTTATGGCTTTATAACAACTTCAGTAAGATGAAGAAGGTAAATTTACTTAAATATGTTAAATTAATGATTTAAAGCAACTCAATATCGACTGCTAAGTGTGTATATACAAGAAAATCGACTTTATATCTGAATATAAGATTGTCGAATTCTTCCAAATGCACTGCCGTTATGGCTTTATGTCAACTTTAGTAAGATGAAGAAGCATAATTAACTTAAATATGTTAAATTAATGATTTAAAGCAACTCAATATCGACTGCTAAATGTGTATATACAAGAAAATCGACTTTATACCTGATTATAAGATTGTCGAATTCTTCCAAATGCACTGCCGCTATGGCTTTATGTCAACTTAAGTAAGATGAAGAAGTTTAATTAACTTAAATATGTTAAATTAATGACTTGAGGCAACTCAATATCGACTGCTAAATGTGTATATACAAGAAAATCGACTTTATACCTGAATATAAGAATGTCGAATTCTTCCAAATGCACTGCCGTTATGGCTTTATGTCAACTTCGGTAAGATGAAGAAGGTTAATTAACTTAAATATGTTAAATTAATGATTTAAAGCAACTCAATATCGACTGCTAAATGTGTATATACAAGAAAATCGACTTTATACCTGCATATAAGATTGTCGAATTCTTCCAAATGCACTGCCGTTATGGCTTTATGTCAACTTCGGTAAGATGAAGGAGGCTAGTTAACTTAAATAAGTTACATTAATGATTTAAAGCAATTCAATATCGACTGCTAAATGTGTATATATAAGAACATCGACTTTATACCTGAATATAAGAACGTCGAATTCTTCCAAATGCGCTGTCGCTATGGCCTTATGTCAACTTCAGTAAGATGAAGAAGGTTAATTAACTTATATATGTTAAATTAATGATTTAAAGCAACTCAGTATCGACTGCTAAATGTGTATATACAAGAAAATCGACTTTATACCTGAATACAAGATTGTCGAATTCTTCCAAATGCTCTGCCGTTATGGCTTTATGTCAGCTTCGGTAAGATGAAGAAAGTAATTAACTTTAATATGTTAAATTAATGATTTAAAACAACTCAATATCGACTGCTAAATGTGTATATATAAGAAAATCGACTTTATACCTGAATATAAGAATGTCGAATTCTTCCAAATGCACTGCCGCTATGGCTTTATGTCAACTTCAGTAAGATGAAGAAGTTTAATTAACTTAAATATGTTAAATTAATGTTTTAAGGCAATTCAATATCGACTGCTAAATGTGTATATACAAGAAAATCGACTTTATGCCTGAATATAAGATTGTCGAATTCTTCCAAATACACTGCCGTTATGGCTTTATGTCAACTTCGGTAAGATAAAGAAAGTTAATTAACTTAAATATGTTAAGTTAATGATTTAAAGCAATTCAATATCGATTGCTAAATGTGTATATATAAGAAAATCGACTTTATACCTGATTATAAGATTGTCGAATTTTTCCAAATGCACTGCCATTATGGCTTTATGTCAACTTCAGTAAGATGAAGAAGGTTAATTAACTTAAATATGTAAAATTAATGATTTAAAGCAACTCAGTATCGACTGCTAAATGTGTATATACAAGAAAATCGACTTTTTACCTGAATATAAGATTGTCGAATTCTTCCAAATGCACTGCCGTTAGGGCTTTATGTCAACTTCAGTAAGATGAAGAAGGTAAATTAACTTAAAGATGTTAAATTAATGATTTAAAGCAACTCAATATCGACTGCTAAATGTGTATATAAAAGAAAATCGACTTTATACCTGAATATAAGATTGTCGAATTCTTCCAAATGCACTGTCGTTATGGCTTTATGTAAACTTCAGTAAGATGAAGAAAGTAAATTAACTTAACTATGTTAAATTAATGATTTAAGGCAATCCAATATCGACTGCTAAATGTGTATATACAAGAAAATTTACTATATACGTGAATATAAGATTATCGAATTCTTCCAAATGCACTGCCGTTATGGCTTTATAACAACTTCAGTAAGATGAGGAAGGTAAATTAACTTAAATATGTTAAATTAATGATTTAAAGCACCTCAATGTCGACTGCTAAGTGTGTATATACAAGAAAATCGACTTTATACCTGAAAATAAGATTGAATTCTTCCAAATGCACTGCCGTGATGGCTTTCTAGCAACTTTAGTAAGATCAAGAAGCATAATTAACTCAAATATGTTAAATTAATGATTTAAGGCAATTCAATATCGACTGCTAAATGTGTATATACAAGAAAATCGACTTTATACCTGAATATAAGATTATCGAATTCTTCCAAATGCACTGCCGTTATGGCTTTATGTCAACTTCAGTAAGATGAAGAAGGTTAATTAAC
Organism: Bactrocera neohumeralis; assembly: GCF_024586455.1. Taxonomy (NCBI): domain Eukaryota; kingdom Metazoa; phylum Arthropoda; class Insecta; order Diptera; family Tephritidae; genus Bactrocera; species Bactrocera neohumeralis. The sequence goes on from NW_026090293.1 coordinate 25,097, forward strand.
TTAAATGTGTTAAGTTAATGATTTAAGGCAATTCAATATCGACTGCTAAATGTGTATATACAAGAAAATCGACTTTATACCTGAATATAAGAATGTCGAATTTTTCCAAATGCACTGCCGTTATGGCTTTATGTCAACTTCAGTAAGATGAGGAAAGTAAACTAACTTAACTATGTTAAATTATGTTAAATTAATGATTTAAAGCAAATCAATATCGACTGCTAAATGTGTATATACAAGAAAATCGACATTATACCTGAATATAGATTGTCGAATTCTTCCAAATGCGCTGTCGTTATGGCTTTATGTCAACTTCAGTGAGATGAAGAAAGTAATTAACTTAAATATGTTAAATTAATGATTTAAAGCAACTCAATATCGACTGCTTAATGTGTATATACAAGAAAATCGACATTATACCTGAATATAAGATTGTCGAATTCTTCAAAATGCACTGTCGTTATGGCTTTATGTCAACTTCAGTAAGATGAAGAAGTAAATTAACTTAACTATGTTAAATTAATGATTTAAAGCAACTCAATATCGACTGCCTAATGTGTATATACAAGAAAATCGACATTATACCTGAATATAGAATTGTCGAATTTTCACGTATGCACTGCCGTTATGGCTTTATGTCAACTTCAGTAAGATGAGGAAAGTAAACTAACTTAACTATGTTAAATTAATGATTTAAGGCAATTCAATATCGACTGCTAAATGTGTATATACAAGAAAATCGACATTATACCTGAATATAGAATTGTCGAATTTTCACATATGCACTGCCGTTATGGCTTTATGTCAACTTCGGTAAAATGAAGAAGGTTAATTAACTTAAATATGTTGATGTCAATGATATCAAGAAACTCAATATCGACTGCTGAAAGTGTATATACAAGAAAATCGACTTTATACTTGAATATAAGTTTGTCGAATTCTTCAAATGCACTGCCGTTATGGCTTTATGTCAACTTTAGTAAAATGAAGAAGTTTAATTAACTTAAATATGTTAATTTAATGATTTAAAGCAAATCAATATCGACTGCTAAATGTGTACATACAAGAAAATCGACTTTATACGTGAATATAAGATTGTCGAATTCTTGCAAATGCACTGCCGTTGTGGCTTTATGTCAACTTCGGTAAGATGAAGAAGGTTAATTAACTTAAATATGTTAAAATAATGATTTAAGGCAACTCAATATCGACTGCTAAATGTGTATATATAAGAAAATCGACTTTATACCTGAATATAAGATTGTCGAACTTCCAAATGCACTGCCGTTATGGCTTTATGTCAACTTCAGTAAGATGAAAGGTTAATTAACTTAAAATATGTTAAATTAATGATTGAAAGAAACTCAGTATCGACTGCTAAATGTGTATATAAAAGAAAATCGACTTTATACCTGAATATAAATTATACCTGAATGCACTGTCTTATGGCTTTATGTCAAGTAAGATGAAGAAAGTTAATTAACTAAAATTGTTAAATTAATGATTGAAAGAAACTCAGTATCGACTGCTAAATGTGTATATAAAAGAAAATCGACTTTTTACCTGAATATGAGATTATCGAATTCTTCCAAATGCACTGCCGTTATGGCTTTATGTCAACTTCAGTAAGATGAAGAAGGCAAACTAACTTAAAGATGATAAATTAATGATTTAAGGCAATTCAATATCGACTGCTAAATGTGTATATACAAGAAAATCACATTATACCTGAATATAGAATTGTCGAATTTTCACGTATACTTCTTCATCTTACTGAGTAAGTTGAGCAAAGTAAACTAATGCACGGCAGTGAATTTGGAAGAATTCGACAATCTCATATTCAGGTATAAAGTCGATTTTCTTGTATATACACACTTAGAAGTCGATATTGAGTTGCTTTAAATCATTAATTTAATAATATTTAAGTTAATTAACTTTCTTCATCTTACTGAAGTTGACATAAAGCCATAACGGCAGTGCACTTGGAAGAATTCGACAATCTTATATTCAGGTATAAAGTCGATTTTCTTGTATATACACATTTAGCAGTCGATATGGAGTTGCGTTAAATCATTAGTTTAACATATTTAAGTAAATTTAATTTACCTTCTTCTTCTTACTGAAGTTGACATAAAGCCATAACGGAAGTGCATTTGTAAGAATTCAACATTCTTCCAAATTGGTGGCTTAAAGTCATAACTTAACACATTTATTATTAACTCTTCATCTTATTGAAAATTGACAAAGCCATAAGGGCGTACTTTGGAAAATTCGACATTTTTATATTCAGGATGTCGATTTTCTTATACATAGCACATTTTGCAATCGAATGAGTTGCTTCAAATCATTATTTTAACATACTTTGTTAGATAACTTCATTCTTTCGGAAGTTGTCTAAAGCTACAACGGGTGTAGGGAAAAATTCGACAATCATATGTTCGGTATAAAGTGATTTTCTTGTATATACAATTTAGCATGATATTGTTATTAAACATTTTAAATTTAATTATTTGATTCTCATCTCACTGAGGTGACATAAAACCACAACCTGTGCATTTGGAAATTCGATCCTATATTCAGGTATAAATGATTTTTCTGTATATTACATTTAAAGTCGATATTGATTGTTAAACCATTAATTTAACATATTTAGAAATTTACTTCTTTATTTTTACGAAGTTGAATAAACCATAAGGCAGTGCATTTGGAA